>NC_133122.1:194509425-194811924 GCF_033568475.1 Henckelia pumila | reverse complement strand
CCTTTTCTTTATTTTAGAATCTTTTTACTTTTGCATTCCTCCTTTTTTTATGGGCTTGTAATGCTTTGGAAAACCTTTTGTCTTTTAGCCTAAAACTATCATCAGTTCTTGAGTTCCTGGGTAGTGGATCACTTTGACTTATATTGCTCGTGAATTATCACGGGCGTTTGAGTACCAGGGTGGTAGATCACCTGGGTTTTTCGGTGCCAGTTTGGCGGATCACCTGGACTTATATTGCTCATGAATTACCACGGGCGTTTGAGTACCAGGGTGGTAGATCACCTGGGTTTTTTTTTGGGGTGCCAGGGTGGCAGATCACCTGGACTTATATTGCTCGTGAATTATCACGGGCGTTTGAGTACCAGGGTGGTAGATCACCTGGGTTTTTGGGTGCCAGTTTGGTTGATCACCTGGACTTATATTGCTCGTGAATTACCACGGGCGTTTGAGTACCAGGGTGGTAGATCACCTGGGTTTTTTTTTGGGGTGCCAGGGTGGCGGATCACCTGGACTTATATTGCTCGTGAATTACCACGGGCGTTTGAGTACCAGGGTGGTAGATCACCTGGGTTTTTTGGGGTGCCAGGGTGGCAGATCACCTGGACTTATATTGCTCGTGAATTACCACGAGCGTTTGAGTACCAGGGTGGTAGATCACCTGGGTTTTTTGGGGTGCCAGGGCAGCGGATCACCTGGACTTATATTGCTCGTGAATTATCACGGGCATTTGAGTACAAGGGTGGCAGATCACCTGGGTTTTTTGGGGTGCCAGGGTGGCGGATCACCTGGACTTAAATTCTATGCTTACAATAGATACAAACATACTTTTTATTTATATAATCGTCAGAAACATAATTTACAGGAGAGCTTGCATTTTCTAGAATAATACGACTTAAGATGCATAGTGTTCCAGGGCCTTTGTAGAGCCTTGCCCCGGTTGTCTTCTAGGTACCAGGCGTTCCTCCCTACCCTCCGAGTTATTTTGTAAGGTCATTCCCATTTTGCTTCTAGATTTTTTACATCTCCTGCCGGGTTAACCTTCTTTAATACCAAGTCTCCTATCTGGAAGTCTAGGGGTTTGATCTTTTGGTTGAACGCCTTGATTATCCTGCTCCGATAAGCTTCCATTTGAATAATGGCCCGCTCTCTTTTCTCCTCAATCAGTTCTAACTCTTGCGTCCGGTCCATGGCTTCTCCCTCCTGGTAGGCTTTCACCCGGGGGGAGATCTGTCCAATTTCTACTGGGATCACGGGGCTGAAAGGTGTTTCCCCTGTGGCCGTCCGGGGGGTTGTGCGATAAGACCATAGCACACCGGGGACCTCCTCCACCCAACTCTTACCAGCACCAAAGAGCCGGGTCTGCAGAGATTTGACGATGGTCCTGTTAGTTACTTCCGTTTGTCCATTGCTCTGCGGGTATGCTACGGAGGTGAATGCCTGCTTTATCTTCATCTCTGTGCGCCAATCCTTCATTTTCTTTCCCTGGAATTGCATCCCATTGTCCGAGACGAGCTTCCGGGGCAAGCCGAATCGACAGACAATGTTTTTCCAAATAAATCCCAACACCGCTTCTTCAGTTATTCTTGCCAAAGGTTCAGCCTCTACCCACTTAGAGAAATAATCCACCGCTTGAAACGACCCTAGCTCTATAATAAATAAATATGCGGAAATTTTTTTTTTTTTTTTTATACTACTAAATAAAATATGTACATATATGCCCATACATATATGCACAGGATAAAATATTTAAAATAAATACATGACTAAATAAATAAACAACTAAATACTTAAAAAAATGCATTCTTTAACATAATTAAACATCTGAGTGAACCCTAGAATTAAAAATATACTGCTTAAATAAAATAATTAAAATATGTGCATGCACTAAAACATTTAATAAAATATTTCCATAAACCTCAACCACTAAAAATATAATAAAATGTATCATAAGACTCAAGCACGGTGACTCAGAAGCTGTCACGGTCACGGGGCTACTGCAGCGCTGCTCATACGTCCTCACCACCGGTAGGAGTAACCTGCTCCTCTACGTACTCACCTGCACCATATCAGTGTAGTGAGCCTAGAGGCCCAACATGCATACTAACAAGGGTTTAAAATAATTTAAATCAATTTAATACTAATACATACATATACATGAATGAGCATGCTTAAAATTTCATAACATAACTTACATAAATAAACATAAATAACATAATACATAACATACATAATATCATACATACTGAGTTGTTGAGCGCTTATTTTCTTAACAACGAATGGTCCTATCCGTAAGTGTGACCCATACTTATAGTGCGACTGATCAGTCTAAGAAACCATCGTACGAGGCTGGTGGCGAACCACCCATACATAAATGGCAGAAAACTGCCCATACATAAATGGCCACACTACTTCAATTTCCACCTAAAATATTTTATTTGCTCAACCATAGAAATTAAATCATAGCATAAAAATTGATTTCATGAATGCATGTACTTAAATAAATTGTGTGTCTTTCATATATATTTAATTTAATTTTCTTACTAACATATAAATATTAAAATAACTTAAATGCATAAAAATAATTAAATATATAATCAGGACACATGCAATTTTCTCGTGGATTGATACAGCTGCTGGCCCTAGACATGCAAGCCCATTAACTTAAGACTTGGCCCATAAATCAACCAAAGCCCAAAAATAACTAAAATAGCCCAAAATAAATTAATGGAACCCAAATAAATTAAATGTTACTAATTAAATTTTTGGGAATTTAATTAGTCCATTTAATTCCTAATTAACTTAAAGACTTAAAAATAAAAATACCCGAGCCCAATTAAAATAACCCGGACCCGGACCCACTTAACTTAACCCATATTATTTTAGACCCGACCCGGACCACCTGACCCGACCCGGATCCAAGTCACACCCTAGAACCCGAAAACCCTTCCTTACTTTTCCCTCCTTGTCTCGGCCGCACGAGCAGCAGGCCTTCACGGCCTGCTGCAGCCCAGCTCCGGCCACCGTGGCCGGAGCCCCGCCGGCAGGACCTCCCCAGGGTCCTGCCGGTTCGAACCACACCCTGGCCCGAACCCCATGCTGCCCCCTTAGCCTACACCGAGCCCTCTTCCACCAAAAACCCTAGCCTGCGCGCCTCAGTTTCCTTTCTGAAAACCCGATCGGCCGTGATTCCTAGCCCCAACCCAACCATGTCCGACTCATCTAGACATCCTAGGGACCCCATAGGACCTAGCCAGCAGCCCCCTTCAAGCCATGGATGACAAAAACGTGAGCATGAACCAACACATGTCAAAACCGAGAGCATTAGTGAAGGAAATTCGAAAAGCTTGCTGTCAAATGATAAATTCTGATGTTACACACCCACACGCATACATACACTGATATAGGTTTGAAAAGTGAATAGAAACATGCCTTAATACCGATTTATAGAGCTAAAAGCGTGTACGACGGGCTTCGGGACGACGGGACGACGACGGGATGTCTTGGCTTGCTTGGAACCTTCGAAATAATGGCTATGGTGTTCTTGGAGCTGGTCTTGGCCGAAGGAGATGAAGATTTTGTGAGAGTGGAGGCGGCTAAGGGGTGAAGAAATCGGCTACTAGGATTTTTAGGTTGATTAGGTTTAATTTTTGTGTCAAATAGAATATAGGTTAATTAATTAATAAACAACTTAAACTCTTAATTAAACTTTAGAAATCTGATAACATAAAATAAATCTCGAAATAATAATTTAGGGAAATTTTAAAAATACTAAAAAGTCAATATTTTGGCTAATTTTGGATAAAAATGACCCCTAAAATTAAATAAAATTAAATACTTAAAATTTTGAGATAATAAAACTCAAAATAATATTTTAAGGCTCCAAAAAGGCTCATAAAATAATTTGGCTAGAAAGTCGTCATCTCGTCCGTCCACGGTCCCGTCTACGCGATTAAATAATAAAAATACTAAAAATCATAAAAATCACTAATTATGGGTTAAATGCTTAAAAATAAATTAAATCATGCATAAATAATTCACATAACTATTTAACCCATAAATCATAAATTTAAATAATTAAATATCCTAATTATGCAGGCGGATTTACGTATTTAAAATACCGGGTGTTACACCGCTACTAGTAAGAACTTCTTCTGTCCGGGGCCCGTGGGGAACGGTCCCACGATGTCCATGCCCCAGTGATCAAAAGGGCAAGAGGCCCACACCGTCTGTAACTCTGTTGCTGGTTTACGAGAGAAGTTCCCAAACCTTTGGCACCCTTCACACGTTTTGACTACCTGCCGGGCATCCTGCTGCAGGGTGGGCCACTAGTATCCTGCTAACAAGGTACGCCGGGCCAAGCTCAGAACCCCTCCGTGATCTCCGCAACAACCTTCATGTATTTTCTGAAGTACATAACCCACTTTTTCCCGGGCTAGGCACCTTAGCAAGGGACCCTGAAAAGATCGCCGGTACAATTTTTCGTTAACCAGGGTAAATCGAGTTACCTGCCTCTTGAGCTTCCGGGCATGTGCCTCATCCTCAGGAAGGATCCCCGTTGAAGGTACTTGGTGAGGGGAGTCATCCAGGATTCCTCCTCGGTCTCTTCTGATTTTCCTTTTATGGCCATCACCGATTCGGACTGCTGTATCACCTCCCGGCTATCAATACTAGTCAGAGATGATGCCATCCGGGCTAGGGCGTCCGCCTCAATATTATGCTCCCTGGGAATTTGTTCAATGCTCCAGCTAGAGAATTCCTCTCTATGCTGCTTGATAAACCCCACATACTCTTGTAATCTCTTCTCCCTGATGCTAAAGGCCCCCTGGACTTGCTGCACTACCAGTTGAAAATCCGAATACACAATTACGTGCCCTGCTCCTGCCTCCCGGGCCAACTTCAAACCTGAGACTACCGCCTCGTACTCCGCTTAATTATTAGATCTGAAAGAGGATAACCTTATCGCAACTTTAGTTTTATCCTGAGTGGGAGAAATGAGGATTACTCCCACCCCACTTCCTTCCAAACTGCTAGCCCCATCTACAATGACTCTCCATACCTCTTCCTGACCAAAAGTGATGACCTCGGTCAAAAAGTCAGACAAATTTTGTGCCTTAATAGCCGCCCGAGGCTTGTATTCTACATCATACTCTCCTAGCTCAACTACCCACTTGACCAATCGACCTGAGGCATCCGGATGAGTCATCACCCGACCCAAAGGGCTATTGGTTAAGACAGTGACCGGATGAGATAGAAAGTAAGGCCGGAGTTTTCGGGCAGTCAAGATAAAGGCCAGGGCCATATTTTCCATTTCACTGTACCGCATCTCAGGTCCCTTCAGAGCGTGACTTACATAATAAACTGGCTTTTGATCTCCTCCCTCTTCTTTTATTAGCACCGTGCTTACAGCAAACTCTGTCGTGGAAATATAAGCCCATAGCCTCTCCCCTGGCTCAGGCTTAACCAAGATAGGCAGATTTGTCAGATGCTCCTTCAACTCCCGGAAAGCTCGTTCACACTCCTCACTCCATCCAAACCTCTGAGCCCTCCTCAACACTTGAACAAAAGGATGACTCCGATGGGCAGACCGAGCAATGAAACAAGACAGGGCAGTGATTCTTCCGGTCAACCGCTGCACCTCCCTAATGGAGGAGGGTGATGGCATCTCCTTCAGGATCTTTATCTTCTCCGGGTTTACCTCTATTCCTCTTTCGGTCACTACAAATCCCAAGAATTTCCCGCTTTTTACTCCAAACACACACTTAGCCGGGTTGAGCTTCACCCCATACCTTCGCAAGGTACTAAAAGTTTCTTCCAAGTCAGGAATAAAATGGTCCCGGGTCCTGGATTTCACCATAATATCGTCCACATACACCTCCACATTCCGGCCCAATTGATTTTGGAATACTTTATCCATCATCCTTTGATATGTGGCTCCTGCATTTTTTAACCCGAAAGACATAACCACATAACAAAACGTTCCTCCCGATGTAACAAAACTGACCTTATCCTGGTCCTCCTTAGCCAGGGGAATCTGATGGTATCCTTGGTAGGCATCCATAAAGCAAAGCAGCTCATAACCGGAGGTAGAATCCACCAATTGATCAATCCGGGGCAGGGGATAGCAGTCCTTTGGGCAGGCTATGTTTAAGTCTCGGAAATCCATACACATTCTCTACTTCCCTATACTCTTGGGTACTAGCACCACGTTAGACAACCAACTAGGAAACTGTACCTCTTTGACGTGCCCCGCCTCCAGCAGCTCCCGGACTTGTTCGGCAATGACCCTGTTCTTCTCTGCTCCGAAGTGTCTCTTCTTTTGCTTGATAGGCCGGGATCCCGGGAGGATATTCAACTTGTGCTCAGCCAAATGAGCCGGGACTCCCGTTAGCTCTTTGGGAGACTAGGCAAATACATCCGCGTTCTGGGCCAGGCAAGTTTTCAATTGCTCAGCCAAAGCAGGCTCCAGACCCCGAGCCATCCGAGCAATCCTTCCTGGCTGTCCAGGCATTACCTCCACCTCCTCATATTCCTCCTTTAATTCCTCCACTGCGCATACCTCCTCCTGTTGCGGATCATCCCTTCTCTCCTTTCCCCGGGCCCTCTTATTGTCTACTCGGATGGTGTCCGCATAGCATTGGCGAGAGGAATGCTGATCTCCCTTTACCTCGCCCACTTGATTTCCCACCGGGAATTTGATCTTCTGGTGTTATGCAGAGGCGACAGCCATAAAATCATTCAGGGCCGGTCTTCCTAGGATGATATTGTAGGAAGACGGGGCTTCCACCACGGTAAAGAGGGTCATGACAATCTTCTTTATATCGCCCGATCCCAGGGTGATTGGTAGCCACACTTCTCCTCTGGGCCGAACGGTATGTCCTGCGAACCCATATAGAGATGTTTTCATGGGATGGATCTCACACCCCTGTAAGTCCATTTGCTCGAATGCTTCTTGGAAGATGACATTTACAGAACTCCCCGAATCCACAAACACACTTCTCACATCATAGTTAGCAACTCGAGCCCGGATAAGTAAAGCGTCATTGTGAGGCAGACACACCCCTTCCAAATCCCCCGGCCCAAATGTAATGATTGGGCTGGGGTCCAGTCTCCGGGCCTCGGTTCCCAGGATTTTTCTTTTACTCCAAGATTTTCGAGCCCTATTAGAGTCTCCATCAGTGGACCCTCCCGAAATCATGTTGATCACTCCTTTAGAAGATCCCTCTCGGGGTTCTTTTTCTGGCCTTCGAGGCGTCATCTCCCGAGCTCTTGGAGGGTCGGGCTTATTGGCCCGTGTGATGTCGAGCCAGGGCACCCAGGGACGTCCCCGCTGCTTCTTCTCCACGTGCCTTGCTTCCTCTGGTACAGACTGTCCTGGCTCTGATATGAGCCTCCGGCACTCACTGGTGTCATGGGTGTTTACCCGATGTATCGAGCAATATTTTCCCGGCCTCTTTGGAGGCAACGGTTGGGCATTCTCCTCACATAGATGAATCTCTCGGTCCCGAGCTATCCTGTGGGGAGCCTAGGTGGCAAGCCTCCCTGGTTGATCCGGCCTTCTTCTCCCCGGATTACTCTGGTTTCCTTTATCCCTGTGTGCTTCCTTCTTGTATTTTTCCCTCTTCTGCTGCTGGGCTTCTTCCATGTTGATATATTTTTCAGCTCGAGCCAAGAGGTCCTCAAAGTACTGGGGAGACCTCTTGACTAAAGACCGAAAAAATTCTCCTTCTTTAAGTCCCTGTGTGAAAGCGGTGATTTTGGTTTCCGGCCACATGCAGGTACTTCCAGGGCCACTCTATTGAACTTTTTAATATAAGCCCTCAGAGACTCCTCGTTCGACTGCTTTATTTCAAAAAGGCTGAGAGTGGTCTTTTTATATCGCTTGCTACTGCTGAAGTGTTGTAAAAAGACTTCTCTGAATTCTTTGAAAGTCTTAATACTACCTTCTTCCAAGTTTTCGAACCACCTTTGAGCAGAATCCACCAAGGTAGTCAGGAATACCTTGCACTTAATTTGATCACCATAGCAATGTAACATTGCCACGTTCTCAAATCGGGTCACATGCTCCTCTGGATCAGTGCTATCATCATACTCCTTGATTTTGACAGATTTGAAATGGATCGGCAATGGCTCCCTAATGATTTCCGAGGAGAAAGGACAACCCAGACTTTTGACCCGCGAAGATTCCCGCGGGTCCGTGTTCTCCAGTTTTTATATTTTTTGTTTCAGCATCTCCAGCTCCCCCGCCATGGTGATATTGGCGGACCCGACATGTGAGTTTCCCTCCTCTTCCAAGTGTATACCTCTGCTATTCTCTTTTTCGGGCCTCGGCTCCTGTTCTTCTCCTCCCTCTAATCCTTTTTCATTCTCCTTTCCTTGGCCATCCTTTCCTCCTTCTTGCTGCATTGCCATGACTCTTTGTACCGCTGCGTCTACCATAGCATTCATTTGTTCTTGAATTGCGGCCACTGCTCGACGAGAGCTTTCTGGATCATCAATGATGGTCATATCTACGCCTTGAACTCACTTTCCCACAGATGGCGCCAATGATGCGATTATCATAAAATGACTACCCGGGGGCGGGTAAACTCTCGGGCGAAAAAGATAGGTGAATATACTTGAGAGAGTGAGTCCTCTTTTCATTATCCAACCCTCCCTTAGCTTTTATAATGGCCTGCTTGGGCCTTCAATGATTACTGGGTATGGGCTAATTGACGACTTTTATGGTGATGAGACGGTCATCACGTGTGATTTAGACATCCCGTAGTTTAAGGAAAGAGCCCACTCCGTTGGAGCGTGGTCCATAATGATTTGGTCGGGGATTTGATCCTGACACACTCTAAGCAGACGTGGCTGTTTCCTGGCCTTGAGAATAAAGAAAACTTGGGCCCCCCAGCTTTGTTTTCTTTTGCTCTTACCCGGGTTCTCCCCAGGCCTCCCGGGGTCTCCTGAGTACTTAGACTCCCTGGGTTATATCATCATCCGAGATACTTCTGGCACTCGGGGTATAGCCACCCGGGGTGTCCTACTAGGATATCAGATATATATCCTTTTCATTGGTAGCTATTATTTTTGTTAATTCGTTTATTTAAAATAACAGCAAAAATATATTTGGAAATACCTGCCAGATTACATGGATATGTTTTCCCATGACTTTCAAAAAATGATGGTATTCGTTTCTAGAAACGAGGGGAGGCATGAATGAATGATTATCCCACTTAAACAAATATAAAATTTAAATTTACATGATTATAATAAAGATTTAATATATTTAGATTTCCAAATTAAGGTAAAATTTAGTCAAACCGTATTTCGCCCATTCCATTCAAAATTTCTAGTGAAGTTTACCGTAAGCTAGCTATGATTGAGTTTTAATTAGACGCGCGACTATGTATGCAGATTGAATATTAGGTTTACGTACGTTTCCTTCTTAAAAAATGTTAGGTTTACGTTCATTTTTGTTTCTAAAAAAATGTGAGGGGTACGTTCTTTTTTTCTTTACTTTTTTTCCTAAAACAAAATGTTAATGAGGTTTACGTTCATTTATATCCAATTTAAGCCTAGCTTTTCCACTGAACGGGTTAGGGACCTTGTAATTTATGGCTAGCGCCGAGCGTTTTAGTGACCTTGTATGCACAAGTCTAATATTAAGATATTATGGGGATCTAAAGGGAGGTTAAAAATTTTTTATAAGGTTCGAGGTTAATATTAAGTAGATCAGATTCATGTACTACCCTTCAGCTCGTGTTTGCCTTAAAATGGCTTTTAGAGCATTGTGGGTATTTGTTTTGAATCTTGATCTACTTAATTAGTCTCGGTAAACTCCTTATATTTATTTTTTGTAAAAAAGATTAAATAAATAATAATTTTTTTTTTCCAATTTGATTGAACCTTCCCATGATTCTCATGTGTCAAGATCCAGAATGGTATAAATAATAAATTTTTTTTTCCAATTTGATTGAACCTTCCCATGATTCTCATGTGTCAAGATCCATAATGGTATCAGAGCCATGGAGTAGTGATCTTTATGATTTAGCATGTTTTATTCAAATGAATATTTTTCGTTTGAAAAATACTGTTCAAAACAGTATTACTCAAGAATATGATATTCCTCATAATCTTGATTTATTAAATAAATGAACTATTCCTAAAATAGAACCTAAAATGGTCTATCAATTAGGAACCTTTGAAAAAATTGGTCTTAAACAAATTGTTAAGACTACTGAGTCTTCAATTCCTCTTAATAATGAAGAGATGGTTATTCATTTATTAAATGAAAAAGATATATTAACATTTTCTAAAGATTATAAATTTCTTCATATAGGTCTAGTACAAATTGCCTTTAGACCTCTTACTTTGGAAGGTTTACCTGAAAGCTTTATTGCAGCTTTAAGAGATGGTAGAAATTTAAATTGGAAACAATCTTTAATCGGAATAATTGAATCCAGTCTGGCTCATGGTCCAGTTTATTTTGATGTGTATCCAAATCTTTCTCTATCATTAACTGATATAAATATTTTAGATTCTTTAACATTAAATGTTAAGACTCATGGTTATAATTATTCAGTTGGAACAGAAGTCATATGTATTTGTTATCGTATTTATTATAAACCTCTTTATACTTTAAATCCAATGTGTAAAAGAATTGACAAAAAGAATAATGAAACTGTTCTTATTGAGAATAATTTCAATAAATCTAAAATAACTACCCGTAGATCTATTAAATGAGAAGAAATAAACTTTCCATCAAAGTGGACTTTTGAAAATTCTATTCCTAGAAATCCTATTTTGAATATGGATTTACAACAAGTAATACAGACTAATGAAGGATCTGTTAATATACAATTTCAAAATAAAAATTATTTGCCTATTACTAGATCTCAATCTGTTAGATCTTATATTTCTTCTCTAGATTATATAATTGATATTCCTCAATCTTCTAGAGCTTCTACTTCTCAAATTCGAGAAGAAGTTAGATCTGATTTCTCTAAAAATAAAAACATTGAAGAGGTTATTATAAACAGAAATAATATTGTTCATGGAAATGTCCAGAACATTACAGAATTAGATACTATCTCAGAAATGAATTTTGTTTAAATGGATAGTACAACCAAAATAGATTTCAGTAAAGGATCTAGAGCAAGAGCTCAGATTAATAAAGAATTCTGTGATCATAAATGGAAATCTTTTAGAAAATGGTATTTTAAGAGTTTTTCCAAAAAAGAATTTGATTATATAATTAATACTTTTTATAAAGATTGTGCAGAAAAAAATAAAATGATTTATTTTGTTCCCTGGTTTATAAAAACCTTTCTTATTGATTATATTTCTGTTATAGAAAGAAATTATAAACTTCTTCTGGAAATATTCAGAAATCTGTGTATCCTCCACAGAATTCTTTTCAAATAGAAAAGAATGAAAAAGTTTTAAATTTTAATGCGTTTTCAAAAATATTTGAGGATGATATGTTGTCTGTTACTATTAATCATATTAATCAACTTTTTGAAAAGCAAAATTATACTAATTTATATCTTATTCTTTTAGGAGAAGAATTGACTTCTTTAAAAAAGAATATCGATAATATTTTATTGGCCATACAACAGATCAAGCCTAATGTACACATTGAAGAAAAGAAAGATAGAAATATAGTATCCATAGCTTCTTCTTCTATTCAATCTCCTCCAGAAATACAAGATTTTAAATTTAAATCTTCTGTTTCTGAATTTGAAAAAATTTTATCAGAAAAATTTAAAAATATGAATATTTCTGTTATTAATAATAATGAATCATTTAGTAATAATAATACTGATGATGATGATACAGATAAAATTCAAAAAATGAAATGGGCCGATAGGCCAACTCAAAATCGTTATTACTATTCTCGTCCTACTCCTTTGGATGTTCTTAATGAAGAACAAAAGTACATTATAACAAATAGTTATAATGGGAAAAGCATTTATGAATGGAATGCTGATGGTTTAACAGATAAGCAGATTTATAATCTTGCTCATAGAATGCTTATGTATAGTACTGTTTGTAAAAGTGCTGGTAATACTGATAAGAATATAGCAAAAATGCTTATTTCTGGTTTTACAGGCCAACTTAAAGGTTGGTGGGATAATTATTTATCTCAACAACAGAAAAATGATATTTATGATTCTATTAAAATAGAGAATAATAATCAGACTGAAAATGTTGTTTATAGTCTTATTATGACTATTATTGAACATTTTACTGGTCGTTTTACTGATAATAGTGAAAATATTAGAACTCTTTTGAGTAATATGAAATGTAAGACTCTTACTGATTTCAGATGGTATAAAGATACTTTTCTTTCTAGAATTTATGAATTACCGGATTGTAATAACAATCAATGGAAAGCCAAATTTATTGATGGTCTTCCTCATCTCTTTGCTGAAAGAGTCAGAAAAATTCTTCGTAAAGATAATATTTCTATTCAGTATGATAATTATACTTACGGTAACTTAATAAGTACTTGTATTCAGGAAGGTTTATCTTTATGTAATGATTTAAAATTAAATAACCAGTTAAAAAGACAAAATATTTTTGAAAGAAAACAGCTTGGTCATTTCTGTGATCAATTTGAGATTGATATACCCAAGAAGAAGATTCATAAATCTTTAGATAAACCTCATAGGAAGAGACATTTGTCTGAAAGACAAATATTGAAAAAACAAAAACGAAAAGAATTTCGGAATAATAAAAAAGATACGAAGAAGAGACAATTTTGGACAAAAGATAAGGATAAAAAGCCTTTAATTACCTGTCATAAATGTGGTAGACCTGGTCATTATGCTAATCAATGTTGGGCTAAGGAGAAAATTAAATCTCTTGATATCTCTGATGATATTAAAAATACTTTATATGAAATTGTCATGAAAAATTATTTTGAAGATTCTCATACTTCTGATTCTAGTCCAGATACTGATGATATTATTAATCTTGATAATGATTCTTTAAATTCTTCAAAAGATTGTGATAATTGCATCCAAGGTCAGTCTTCTAATTGTTGCAATTATATTAGTAACAATGATGATGATAATGATGAATTTTATAAGTTAAAATCTCAATTTGAAGATTTAAGTATTAATGTTTTATCTGATGATAAAATTATTGAATTTTTAAAATTAATTAAAGATCCTAATCTTCGTACTTCTATAATTGATCATATTGATAACAAAACTTCTACTCGTTATACTGATCTTTTGAAAAATGATCAGACTTATTCTTTAAAAGAAATAAGAAAACTTTTAAAAGAAAAACACAGTGTTAATACTCCTGTAACTTTAGATAATTTAAAATTTGAAATTGATCAACTTAAACAGCAAGTTGTTATTTTACAACATGAGAATATTCGTTTTAATAGAAGGATTTCTGATTTAGAAATGCCTGAGTTAGAAAATAGTTCTAATAATGTTTCAGACCAAGAACAACATTTATCTGTTCTTAGTAAAATAAAATCTCAAAAGTGGTATACTAAAATAACTTTATTAATTGATAATAATTATAAAAAAGACTTTATTGCCTTAATTGATAGTGGAGCAGATTTAAATGTTATTCAAGAAGGAATAATACCTTCAAAATATTTTCATAAAACTTCACACTCTCTTTCTCATGCAGGAGGTGAAAAATTACAGGTTAATTATAAATTACCAAAAGCTTATATTTGTAAAAATAAGACTTGTATTCAAACAAGTTTCTTCTTAATAAAAAACCTTTCCACTCAAATCATTCTTGGTTTACCTTTTCTTTATAAAATATATCCTATTATTTCTATAAATCCTACAGGTATAATTGGTACTTATGAAGGTAAGAATATTCACTTTCAGTTTATTACTAAACCTTATTTAAAAATTTTAAATTCTATCCAAGATCATATTGACAGAAAAATCTTTCATATTAATTCTTTAAAAGAAGAAATAAATTCTTTAACTATTGATGATACTTTGAAAAATCCTAAACTACAAGATACAATTAAATTGCTTCATAACCAATTCTCTTTAGAAATTTGTAATGATTTTCCCAATGCTTTTTGGAATCGTAAGAAACATATTGTTTCTCTTCCTTATGAAGAAAGTTTTGATGAAAAGAATATTCCTACCAAGGCAAGACCTTGTCAGATGAATTTTGAATATTTAGAATTATGTAAGAAAGAAATTCAATCTCTTTTAGATAAAAAGTTAATAACTCCTTCTCAATCTCCTTGGTCTTGTACTGCTTTCTATGTCAATAAACATTCTGAGATTGAAAGAGGTGTTCCTCGTCTAGTAATAAATTATAAACCTTTAAATAAAGTTTTAAAATGGATTAGGCATCCTATTCCTAATAAAAAAGATCTTCTTGATAGACTTTTACATGCCATAATATTTTCTAAATTCGATTTAAAATCAGGATTTTGGCAGATCCAAATTAATAAGGATGATAGATATAAAACTGCTTTTAATGTTCCGATAGGACATTATGAATGAAATGTTATGCATTTTGGTCTGAAGAATGCTCCTTCAGAATTTCAACAAATTATGAATGATATCTTTACCCTTAGTAGTGATTTTATTATTGTTTACATAGATGATATTCTTATATTCTCAAAAAATATTGAGACTCATTTTAAACATTTAAACATATTTAAAACTCTTATTATTCAAAATGGATTAGTTATTTCTAAACCCAAAATGGTTTTATTTCAAACCAATATTAAATTTTTAGGTCATAATATTGATAAAGGTAATATTATTCCTATTCAAAGAAGTATAGAATTTGGTAATAAATTTCCAGATATTATTACTGATAAGACTCAATTACAAAGATTTTTAGGTAGTTTAAATTATATATCTGCCTATATTAAGAATTTAGTTAATGATACTGCTATCTTATATGATAGACTTAAGAAAAATCCTTCCCCTTGGACTGATCAGCATACCAATTCTGTCAAGAAAATTTAAGAAAAAATTAAACATATTCCTTGCTTAATGATTTCTAATCCTAGTTGGGAGAAAATTTTTGAAACAGATGCTTCTGATATAGGCTTTGGAGATATTTTAAAACAATTAAAACCCCAAAGTAAAGAAGAATATCTTGTTAGATTTCATTCAGGAAAGTGGAATTCTGCTCAGAAAAATTACTCTACAGTTGCAAAAGAAATTCTTTCTATTGTTAAATGTATTCTGAAATTTCAGGATGATCTTTACAATCAAAAATTTATTATTAAAACAGATTGCAAGCCTGCAAAATATATGTTTAATAAAGATTTTAAACATGATGTTTCTAAACAAATGTTTGCTAGATGGCAAGCTAATTTAGCTTCTTTTGATTTTGAAATTATTTATAAAAAAGGAGAAGAAAATTATCTTCCTGATTTCTTAACCCGTGAATATTTATCTAATGATGGCAGGAATGAATAGGGGTCGTGGTGAATTTTTCTCTTATAGAGGAAGAGGAGGAAGAGAAAAACCCCCAAATTATATTGGCAATGCTCCAAGGCTGATAGCTCAATTTGATAAACTGATTGTGGCTGTCAGTTGAAGTCATGGACTGATCAGATTTTGTATCAGTGTTACCAATATTTTTAAACAAATCTTTTTTCATTTCTTCAACATATAAGTCGATCATTTGTTCTTTTGAGTAGATTTCTTGATATTTCTGAGTAATAATTTTGAAGGGACTTATCACATCAGATTGTTTTCCCTTCTCCTGTTGTGCAAAATCATTCTTGTATTGAGAGATATTTTCTTCCATTTTTTGTAATATCTCTATGCCATGTGGTTTTCCAGTTTCAGGATCATTTCTGAGCAATTTTTCCCAAAACTTTGATAAGCTCTTCCTCCATAAGCAAGGAATTCCATGATCATTATAACCAAATTCTGGTTGCCATTTTCAGATCCATGGGATACCGAATTCAATAAAGAAATTGCAGGATAAATTATTGTTGACCCAATTTGTAGTCATGTTCTGTATAACTCTTGAAGAGAATCTGATTCAATCTTCAAAGTAATTTTTGAATTCTTCAGGTAAAATTTTTGATGAAGGTCCAAAGAATTGCCACCAGTTTATGAACCAGTTGGGAATATTATCATGTGAATTATTTTCACATATTTTCAAGAACCAAGAATGTTTTCTTTTTGAATTTTCGTAGAATAGAGTTGTATAAAAACTCTATATATAATCCCAGTAATTATATTTAAAAGTAATTTGTTTTTGAGTAGAATAAAATTCTTTTTCTGCTAGTGGAGAAATTCCCCATTTTTCAATAGATATAATTTTCTTAATAATAAATTTGGAAAAGTTATAACTTTCCGTTTGCTGAGTATTACTCTGAAAATGGGTAATTTTTCACCGTTTTTGTAGAAATTAAGAGGGTTTCATAATATCCTCTTGGCTTATAAGCACCATGAACATATGATGTATGTGATAGATATCTATCCATGATAGTCCAAGGAGTATTTTTTCATTGCTCATCTTTTTCTTCTACAAGAAGAATGATTTCTCTATTTTTATTCTCAGTATATAATACTGAATCATTTTCATTTTCTTTTGCAATATTTGCATAAGATTCTTCAGAATCAGGAATTACCTTATTCTTACCTTTTTGTTTTAAGAATTCTTGAAACTCATCATATAAAGGATCATTTTTTTGGATAGTATTACTATCAGAAGAACTATAAATATGTTGGCCTATGAGGCGTTGATTTCCAAATTGAGCTATCAGCCTTGGAGCATTGCCAATATAATTTGGGGGTTTTCCTCTTCCTCCTCTTCCTCTATAAGAGGAAAATTCACCACGACCCCTATTCATTCCTGCCATCATTAGATAAATATTCACGGGTTAAGAAATCAGGAAGATAATTTTCTTCTCCTTTTTTATAAATAATTTCAAAATCAAAAGGAGCTAAATTAGCTTGCCATCTAGCAAACATTTGTTTAGAAACATCATGTTTAAAATCTTTATTAAACATATATTTTGCAGACTTGCAATCTGTTTTAATAATAAATTTCTGATTGTAAAGATCATCCTGAAATTTCAGAATACATTTAACAATAGAAAGAATTTCTTTTGCAACTGTAGAGTAATTTTTCTGAGCAGAATTCCACTTTCCTGAATGAAATCTAACAAGATATTCTTCTTTACTTTGGGGTTTTAATTGTTTTAAAATACCTCCAAAGCCTATATCAGAAGCATCTGTTTCAACAATTTTCTCCCAACTAGGATTAGAAATCATTAAGCAAGGAATATGTTTAATTTTTTCTTAAATTTTCTTGACAGAATTGGTATGCTGATCAGTCCAAGGGGAAGGATTATTCTTAAGTCTATGATATAAGATAGCAGTATCATTAGCTAAATTCTTAATATAGGCAGATATATAATTTAAACTACCTAAAAATCTTTGTAATTGAGTCTTATCAGTAATAATATCTGGAAATTTATTACCAAATTCTATACTTCTTTGAATAGGAATAATATTACCTTTATCAATATTATGACCTAAAAATTTAATATTGGTTTGAAATAAAACCATTTTGGGTTTAGAAATAACTAATCCATTTTGAATAATAAGAGTTTTAAATATGTTTAAATGTTTAAAATGAGTCTCAATATTTTTTGAGAATATAAGAATATCATCTATGTAAACAATAATAAAATCACTATAAGGGGTAAAGATATCATTCATAATTTGTTGAAATTCTGAAGGAGCATTCTTCAGACCAAAATGCATAACATTTCATTCATAATGTCCTATCGGAACATTAAAAGCAGTTTTATATCTATCATCCTTATTAATTTGGATCTGCCAAAATCCTGATTTTAAATCGAATTTAGAAAATATTATGGCATGTAAAAGTCTATCAAGAAGATCTTTTTTATTAGGAATAGGATGCCTAATCCATTTTAAAACTTTATTTAAAGGTTTATAATTTATTACTAGACGAGGAACACCTCTTTCAATCTCAGAATGTTTATTGACATAGAAAGCAGTACAAGACCAAGGAGATTGAAAAGGAGTTATTAACTTTTTATCTAAAAGAGATTGAATTTCTTTCTTACATAATTCTAAATATTCAAAATTCATCTGACAAGGTCTTGCCTTGGTAGGAATATTCTTTTCATCAAAACTTTCTTCATAAGGAAGAGAAACAATATGTTTCTTACGATTCCAAAAAGCATTGGGAAAATCATTACAAATTTCTAAAGAGAATTGGTTATGAAGCAATTTAATTGTATCTTGTAGTTTAGGATTTTTCAAAGTATCATCAATAGTTAAAGAATTTATTTCTTCTTTTAAAGAATTAATATGAAAGATTTTTCTGTCAATATGATCTTGGATAGAATTTAAAATTTTTAAATAAGGTTTAGTAATAAACTGAAAGTGAATATTCTTACCTTCATAAGTACCAATTATACCTGTAGGATTTATAGAAATAATAGGATATATTTTATAAAGAAAAGGTAAACCAAGAATGATTTGAGTGGAAAGGTTTTTTATTAAGAAGAAACTTGTTTGAATACAAGTCTTATTTTTACAAATATAAGCTTTTGGTAATTTATAATTAACCTGTAATTTTTCACCTCCTGCATGAGAAAGAGAGTGTGAAGTTTTATGAAAATATTTTGAAGGTATTATTCCTTCTTGAATAACATTTAAATCTGCTCCACTATCAATTAAGGCAATAAAGTCTTTTTTATAATTATTATCAATTAATAAAGTTATTTTAGTATACCACTTTTGAGATTTTATTTTACTAAGAACAGATAAATGTTGTTCTTGGTCTGAAACATTATTAGAACTATTTTCTAACTCAGGCATTTCTAAATCAGAAATCCTTCTATTAAAACGAATATTCTCATGTTGTAAAATAACAACTTGCTGTTTAAGTTGATCAATTTCAATTTTTAAATTATCTAAAGTTACAG
The DNA here is from genome assembly GCF_033568475.1 of Henckelia pumila. Classification (NCBI taxonomy): domain Eukaryota; kingdom Viridiplantae; phylum Streptophyta; class Magnoliopsida; order Lamiales; family Gesneriaceae; genus Henckelia; species Henckelia pumila. Next base: position 194,792,999 of record NC_133122.1, on the reverse strand, counting down.
GAGTATTAACACTGTGTTTTTCTTTTAAAAGTTTTCTTATTTCTTTTAAAGAATAAGTCTGATCATTTTTCAAAAGATCAGTATAACGAGTAGAAGTTTTGTTATCAATATGATCAATTATAGAAGTACGAAGATTAGGATCTTTAATTAATTTTAAAAATTCAATAATTTTATCATCAGATAAAACATTAATACTTAAATCTTCAAATTGAGATTTTAACTTATAAAATTCATCATTATCATCATCATTGTTACTAATATAATTGCAACAATTAGAAGACTGACCTTGGATGCAATTATCACAATCTTCTGAAGAATTTAAAGAATCATTATCAAGATTAATAATATCATCAGTATCTGGACTAGAATCAGAAGTATGAGAATCTTCAAAATAATTTTTCATGACAATTTCATATAAAGTATTTTTAATATCATCAGAGATATCAAGAGATTTAATTTTCTCCTTAGCCCAACATTGATTAGCATAATGACCAGGTCTACCACATTTATGACAGGTAATTAAAGGCTTTTTATCCTTATCTTTTGTCCAAAATTGTCTCTTCTTCGTATCTTTTTTATTATTCCGAAGTTCTTTTCGTTTTTGTTTTTTCAATATTTGTCTTTCAGACAAATGTCTCTTCCTATGAGGTTTATCTAAAGATTTATGAATCTTCTTCTTGGGTATATCAATCCCAAATTGATCACAGAAATGACCAAGCTGTTTTCTTTCAAAAATATTTTGTCTTTTTAACTGGTTATTTAATTTTAAATCATTACATAAAGATAAACCTTCCTGAATACAAGTACTTATTAAGTTACCGTAAGTATAATTATCATACTGAATAGAAATATTATCTTTACGAAGAATTTTTCTGACTCTTTCAGCAAAGAGATGAGGAAGACCATCAATAAATTTGGCTTTCCATTGATTGTTATTACAATCCGGTAATTCATAAATTATAGAAAGAAAAGTATCTTTATACCATCTGAAATCAGTAAGAGTCTTACATTTCATATTACTCAAAAGAGTTCTAATATTTTCACTATTATCAGTAAAACGACCAGTAAAATGTTCAATAATAGTCATAATAAGACTATAAACAACATTTTCAGTCTGATTATTATTCTCTATTTTAATAGAATCATAAATATCATTTTTCTGTTGTTGAGATAAATAATTATCCCACCAACCTTTAAGTTGGCCTGTAAAACCAGAAATAAGCATTTTTGCTATATTCTTATCAGTATTACCAGCACTTTTACAAACAGTACTATACATAAGCATTCTATGAGCAAGATTATAAATCTGCTTATCTGTTAAACCATCAGCATTCCATTCATAAATGCTTTTCCCATTATAACTATTTGTTATAATGTACTCTTGTTCTTCATTAAGAACATCCAAAGGAGTAGGACGAGAATAGTAATAACGATTTTGAGTTGGCCTATCGGCCCATTTCATTTTTTGAATTTTATCTGTATCATCATCATCAGTATTATTATTACTAAATGATTCATTATTATTAATAACAGAAATATTCATATTTTTAAATTTTTCTGATAAAATTTTTTCAAATTCAGAAACAGAAGATTTAAATTTAAAATCTTGTATTTTTGGAGGAGATTGAATAGAAGAAGAAGCTATGGATACTATATTTCTATCTTTCTTTTCTTCAATGTGTACATTAGGCTTGATCTGTTGTATGGCCAATAAAATATTATCGATATTCTTTTTTAAAGAAGTCAATTCTTCTCCTAAAAGAATAAGATATAAATTAGTATAATTTTGCTTTTCAAAAAGTTGATTAATATGATTAATAGTAACAGACAACATATCATCCTCAAATATTTTTGAAAACGCATTAAAATTTAAAAATTTTTCATTCTTTTCTATTTGAAAAGAATTCTGTGGAGGATACACAGATTTCTGAATATTTCCAGAAGAAAGTTTATAATTTCTTTCTATAACAGAAATATAATCAACAAGAAAGGTTTTTATAAACCAGGGAACAAAATAAATCATTTTATTTTTTTCTGCACAATCTTTATAAAAAGTATTAATTATATAATCAAATTCTTTTTTGGAAAAACTCTTAAAATACCATTTTCTAAAAGATTTCCATTTATGATCACATAATTCTTTATTAATTTGAGCTCTTGCTCTAGATCCTTTACTGAAATCTATTTTGGTTGTACTATCCATTTAAACAAAATTCATTTCTGAGATAGTATCTGATTCTGTAATGTTCTGGACATTTCCATGAACAATATTATTTCTGTTTATAATAACCTCTTCAATGTTTTTATTTTTAGAGAAATCAGATCTAACTTCTTCTCGAATTTGAGAAGTAGAAGCTCTAGAAGATTGAGGAATATCAATTATATAATCTAGAGGAGAAATATAAGATCTAACAGATTGAGATCTAGTAATAGGCAAATAATTTTTATTTTAAAATTGTATATTAACAGATCCTTCATTAGTCTGTATTACTTGTTGTAAATCCATATTCAAAATAGGATTTCTAGGAAGAGAATTTTCAAAAGTCCACTTTGATGGAAAGTCTATTTCTTCCCATTTAATAGATCTACGGGTAGTTATTTTAGATTTATTGAAATTATTCTCAATAAGAACAGTTTCATTCTTCTTTTTGTCAATTCTTTTACATATTGGATTTAAAGTATAAAGAGGTTTATAATAAATACGATAACAAATACATATGACTTCTGTTCCAACTGAATAATTATAACCATGAGTCTTAACATTTAATGTTAAAGAATCTAAAATATTTATATCAGTTAATGATAGAGAAAGATTTGGATACACATCAAAATAAACTGGACCATGAGCCAGACTGGATTCAATTATTCCGATTAAAGATTGTTTCCAATTTAAATTTCTACCATCTCTTAAAGCTGCAATAAAGCTTTCAGGTAAACCTTCCAAAGTAAGAGGTCTAAAGGCAATTTGTACTAGACCTATATGAAGAAATTTATAATCTTTAGAAAATGTTAATATATCTTTTTCATTTAATAAATGAATAACCATCTCTTCATTATTAAGAGGAATTGAAGACTCAGTAGTCTTAACAATTTGTTTAAGACCAATTTTTTCAAAGGTTCCTAATTGATAGACCATTTTAGGTTCTATTTTAGGAATAGTCCATTTATTTAATAAATCAAGATTATGAGGAATATCATATTCTTGAGTAATACTGTTTTGAACAGTATTCTTCAAACGAAAAATATTCATTTGAATAAAACATGCTAAATCATAAAGATCACTACTCCATGGCTCTGATACCATTCTGGATCTTGACACATGAGAATCATGGGAAGGTTCAATCAAATTGGAAAAAAAAATTTATTATTTATTTAATCTTTTTTATTATTATTATTTTAATTATTCGTATGAACAAATTTTGGTGTTAAAACAATTTTATATTACCTTTAAATTTATGATTTTTTAATAATAATTTTGTTACATATGAACTATATAATAATTATGTAAAAATTCAAAAATCTAGATAAAGATAAATAAATAATTTTATATTTTTAAAAATTTGGAAATTTGATAACTAATGAAACTACAAATGTTCTAAAATATATTTTTATGATAATTTTTTATTAAATAAAAAATAGAGAGCTTTTGTGTTCTGATAGGACTAATTAGAGTATTTTATCATTTTATGTCGTTCAAAAAGTACATTATGCCATTAAACTTAGTTACTCAGCCTCTCAATATTAATAATTAATATATTATAAATATAAATATTATATAGCATTGGACCAACTGAATATAATATTTTCACTTTCTCTAAATTGTTCATTCACTTAAATATAGCAAAGAATCAATTCGATGACCTAATTAAATTATACATACAAACAAAAACTGCTTTCAACTACTGCTTAATGTGTTAATAATAATATATATAGTGTAGTGTAATTATCATGTTAGGTTACGTTTGGATTAAATAAGTTAGCTTTATAATTTTTTAATTTCACAAAATTTCACTTAATTTGTTTATTATTTAATATTATTATATTTTTAGTCTATTCAGAATATTTATGTAAATATATATAATATACTTATAATTAGATAAACACAAAGATATATTGTTATACTTGGATTGGATGATTATGAATTAATAATATAAAGATTTTAAATCAATATACTTGGATTAGACAATGGTGCATGACACTAATCTTTGGAAGAACTTGAGCCAAACATTGGACAAAACAATGATTATTAATCAATCAATGTGTTATCTTTCACACTAAACGGTGCCAAATAGTAAAGTGAAGGACTAGATTTGGTAAATATATAAATTAAGATAGCCACATATATTTTATATTGAGAGAATAAACCAAATATACTAAATCTAACAAAATATTATTTAAAAATCATAGAAATTTATGTATATAAATTAAGCTCAATGAATATAATTTCTAAAATCCATGATCATATATAGCAATTAGGCTCAAGACTAGGCTGTGCTAAAGCCCATCCTAGCCCCTAGTGTAGGTACGCCCCTGCACCCAACAATACTGTTATTTGAAATTCATTATATTATACTTTGTATTACTAATGTATAAGTAAGTAAGACATGAATTTAATATTTTATCTATTGTTTCATTATAAAATTAAGGAAAAAAAATGCAAATTTGGTCTTGTATGTTTGTCACTTTGCGATTTTGGTCATCTATATTTTTATATTTTAGTTTTAGTCCTATATGTTCTGATTTTTTGCAATTTCAGTCCTTTTTATTCAAAAATGCTTACGTGACACTATACACGTCAGCTCCACATCAGCACTGAATTTGTGCCACGTCAGCGCCATGTCGGAAAAAAGACTACAATTGTCAAAAAAATAAAGATAGCGGACTAAAACTGAAATCTAAAAATATAAATGATTGAAATCGCAAAATGACAAACATACATGATCAAAAAAAAAATTTGCCCTAAAATTAATAACTCCATATGCACACTCTTTAGTAGCTGCCAAGGGAGATATAGTACACTGGAGTATTGTATGTGAATGACGGCGCAATTGACTAACTCACAGACTTCCAAATGCAAAAATGGGGGTCACAATCTGTTACCCCGAGAAAATATTTCAACCCGAGCCCGTTTATAATTGGTCTACCCGATATGGCCCAACATGTCAAGGTCCAGCCCAGTTTGGACTATGTTGGACTTTGACCAGGGCTGGTCATTATGGGCCGATTTAGGTTGTTTCTAATGGGCCGCAAGTATTCTTTTCGAGTTCAGGTAGGACTCTGATATATATGAGATAAGCCTGAATCTTTTTAAATATTCATGAGATAGAGATAAGCTTACAAAGGGACCAATGGATGAAGAGTCCTAGTCCAGGACATGTTATAATTCGACTAGGTAACTTACTATTTTTTTTCCTATAAATACAAGTATTGTTATGGTTGTGATTATTCATTATTCATTATTCATTATTCACTATTCATTATTCATCAACACTCACTCTCACTTTTACATTCACACACTCATATTCTCTTGTTTTCGCATTCATCATACTCTCTGCCTTCAAGACACTGACTTAGGCATCGGAGGGGTAGCGCCAAAAACACCTTTGGCGCCCCCCTGACCTAGTTGTTGCTTGTGTAGAGTTCATTGGTACCCGACCCGACCTGCTTTCTAAAGTATTTGGAGGATCCATTATACCAGACCGAACCCGAGGTAAAATTTTGACATCATCAATTGGCACCGTCTGTGGGAATTTGAAAACAAAGGGTTAAGATGATGAGTACAAGAGAAGAAACAAATTTTGGATTCTCCCATGGCTTGCATATCACAAACTTGCAAAAATCATTAAAATTAATTGAACCGTCGGATCGAGTTCAAATTTTGCAGACATATTTATTAATATGTTTTCAAGGATATGAACGGTGAAGATCGTGATTGGTGATTTGTAAAACCAGATCTAGACCGCCAAACATACGCTGCTCGCTCGCACAGCTTCTATATATTTTCTCATGACTTGCGCATCAGAAACTTGCAAAAATCATAAGAATTAATTGAACCGTCGGATCGGTTTCAAATTTTGCAGACATATTTATTAATATGTTTTCAAGGATATGCACAGTGGAGATTGTGATTGGTGATTTGTACAACCAGATCTGAACCTCCAAACATACGCTGCTCGCTCGCACAGCTTCTATATATTTTCGCATGGCTTGCGCATCAAAAACTTGAAAAAATCATAAGAATTAATTGAACCGTCAGATCTGGTTCAAATTTTGCAGACATATTTATTAATATGTTTTCTAGGATCTGAACGGTGGAGATCGTGAATAGTTTCTTGTACAATGGGATGTTGACACCCTAATAGCAGCTGCTCACTCGTATAGTTTCTGTATATTTTCGCATGGCTTGCGCATCAGAACCTTGCGAAAATCATTGAAATTAATTGAACCGTCGGATCAAGTTAAAATTTTGCAGACATATATATTAATATGTTTTCTAGTATCTGAACGGTGAAGATCATGATCATAGTTTTGGGACTTTGGAAAAGGTGTCTCAGACCGCCGAGCTGCAACACAATCTGCTTGTATAGTTTCTGAGCAGTGTTCTTGAAAAAGTCATTCTCAAAAATCTAAATGTTGAAATTATTTGAAATTTTTATCATGAGTTCAGAACATCTGGACGCACATTCTGGACGGCTGAGATCGATTTTTGCTTGCTACATCAAGTCGATCCTTTGATCAAAGTATATAAGATATTATCTTGCTATACATCCGAAGTCATGTCATCGACAACGCATGAACGAGATAAGTATTTCAATCATCTTTATGTTTGAATTAAATTATTAAATTTTTATTTATTATCATTATTAATAATATTCTGAGGCATCTTCTACTATCAAAATTACATGTTTGTTTTCTTGTGATCAAATTTGTTGGACTTCTCTTTCCTTGTATTTTTGTTTGGGTTATTTTACGTCATCGGGCATGCAATCTTGCAGTAAGGCCCAATTTTATTATATCGGGAATGCTATCTCGCTGTAAGGCCATTTTTTACGTCATCGGGCATGCAATCTTGCAGTAAGGCCCAATTATATCATATCGGACATGCAATCTCGCAGTAAGGCGCAATTATATCATATCGGGCATGCAATCTCGCTGTAAGGCCCAAGTCTATCACATCGGGCATGCAATCTAGCAATAAAGCCCAATTTATGGTTTAAGACTTTTAAAATTCCGGGCAGGTCCGGCATCAAAAGCCCACATCAGTGGCATCAAAAGCCCACATCAGTGGCATCAAAAACCCACATTAGTGGTATATAAAAGCCCAGGCAGGTCTGGCACTCAAGGACCACATCAGTGGAACTCAAAAGCCCAGTCAGGTCTGGCACTCAAGGACCACATCAGTGGAACTCAAAAGCCCAGTCAGGTCTGGCACTCAAGGACCACATCAGTGGAACTCAAAAGCCCAGGCAGGTCTGGCACTCAAGGACCACATCAGTGAAACTCAAAAGTCCAGACAGGTCTGGCACTCAAGGATCACATAAGTGGAACTCAAAAGCCCAGGCAGGTCTGGCAGACAAGGACCACATAAGTGGAACTCAAAAGCCCACACAGGTCGGGCACTCAAAGTCCACGTCAGTGGCCCACGTCAGTGGTATTCAAAGCCCAGACAGGTCTGGCACTCAAAGTCCACTTCAGTGGCCCACGTCAGTGGTATTCAAAGCCCAGGCAGTCTGACACTCAGTTTCATCAGATTGTCGTCTATTGCTCTTTGTTTGAGATCGGTTCTAATCAGACCTCCATCTAGACCGTTCGTCCAAAGGAAGCACATGTAGTTCGGGGCCAGGTCTACATTATTGGTCTAAATTCATTCTTTTTTTAGACCAGTTAGGGAGGTACTATTGTTACCCCGAGAAAATATTTCAACTCGAGTCCGTTTATAATTGGTCTACCCGATATGGCCCAACATGTCAAGGTCCAGCCCAATTTGGACTATGTTGGACTTTGACCAGGGCTGGTCATTATGGGCCGATCTAGGCTGTTTTTAATGGGCCGCAAGTATTCTTTTCGAGTTCAGGTAGGACTCTGATATATATGAGATAAGCCTGGATCTTTTTAAATATTCACGAGATAGAGATAAGCTTACAAAGGGACCAATGGATGAAGAGTCCTAGTCCAGAACATGTTATAATTCGACTAGGTAACTTACTATTTTTTTTTCCTATAAATACAAGTATTGTTATGGTTGTAATTATTCATTATTCATTATTCATTATTCAGTACTATTCATTATTCATCAACACTCACTCTCACTTTTATATTCACGCACTCATATTCTCTTGTTTTCGCATTCATCATACTCTCTGCCTTCAAGACATTGACTTAGGCATCGGAGGGGTAGCGCCGAAAACACCTTTGACGCCCCCCTGACCTAGCTGTTGCTTGTGTAGAGTTCATTGGTACCCGACCCGACCTGCTTTCTAAAGGATTTGGAGGATCCATTATACCAGACCGAACCCGATGTAAAATTTCGACATCATCACAATCTATGATGAAGATATGAAGAGGAACCCAGAAACACAATGGGAACCTCCAGAGACAAATTTCTCTCAAATATAAACACGAATGCATGTGTAAATGAGAATTTAAATCGGTATAGTGTGGGTGGGGTACTGTAACGAGACATACAAGGTAGACTTTTACTGATTTTTGACAAGCATATCACGTAACCTTATTTTTGGTCCATGTTGAATTATAATTGGCTATTCTGTAAGAGGTGCAATGCAACTATTATGAAAGAAACTTTAGCCCAAAGGTGGCTCAGCCCCTGGGTGAAACTATTATAATAAAGAAACTTTATAGATGTACAAATAACTACATACTCCTTACTAATTGTGTAAGCAATCATAGCCTGCAGGAGGACTTGGCATGGGATACACTGGAGTGTGTGATGTAGAAATCAGAAAGCGGCCAATAATTTCAGATTTTATTCATGTATATCATTCGGCTAATTCTGTAGCTCATTGTTTTGCTTCTTCCTTTCATTTATCTTTTATTTGGATGAATGATAAGTTTCTCTCGTGGTTGATTAGACTTGTAATGAACGATTATAATCAATAATATATATTACAAGTTTCTCCTTAAAAAAAAATAGAACAAAAAAATAAACTTGATTGAAAATTTTAAAATACAAAAAAATATTTATTAAAACAGATTAAGGAGTTCAATGAGTTCCTTTTAATTTTAGTTTTTTTTCTCTATCAATATAATTGTTTACGTCATTATTTTTAGTTGCAAGAATTTGAAAATTAATTTGATTATTAAATGAAGCCATTGTTTGATTCCTTTTTGTTTGGGCTTTGTAAATAAAAAGAGTGTTTATACGATCTAAAATATGATTTATATTGTGTTTATACCCAAATCAATCTCATATCAACAATCAATCTTTGTTAGTATTTAAATTATTATTTTATTTGTTTTGTTAGATTTGCATTGTGAATTATCAGCCCCTTTGTAATATTTTTATGTTTAATAAAAAAAATTATAGGACTTTCCGCTAAATATTAGCTTAGGGTCTTCAATTGTCTGAAGACGGACCTGTATATACGAACTTGGATAATCTTCTTTCCTTGAGCTAGCTCCATAATATTAATATGGTATGAGAACTTAGACTCACCTTTATATGTTGCATTGTTCTTATGAGATCTTAACATGGCCGGTATCAGAGCTCAAGTCCATCGTTATGTGTTGGATAGTCTTTATGGGCCACCCACTAATGTCCACCATTATGTATTTGATCATCGATATGAGATCTGTGTTAGAACGTAGATGTCCCACATCGATCAAATTAAATATTTGGGAGTTGTATACATGAACTCGTGGACTTGATTAAATTCTCGAGAGTTATATAATGTATATATGGATAATTCTCCTTCTTGAACTAGTTTTTGAGGTGGAGTTTATCACGGCCGCTCCAGTTGTCCCTAGATTTTTAACACTCGATCCATTTATAACTTTCTATAAATAATCAAGTGCCACCTATAAACTGACCATTGCTGATGGAAAGCTAATACAACTCAGAGTTGAAGTTGTTTAATTTTCATGAAGCTGGCTCCTATTTCTAACCTATCTTGAAGTTGTATTTAGACCAATGTGTGGTGCAACAGAGGGAGACGGACACAGTGCGAGTGACAGCGCGGGTTGAGTTTCATCAGTTATATATGCTTAATTCGCTGTTAACCGGGAGAAATCAAGAATGAAGAAAACCTGGAACCCAAATAGTTATATTATATGGTTTTTCATTAACTATACAAACAAAATCTATAAATACATCATTAAAAAATGAACCCAAATGGACAGCCAAGACCAAAGAGTCTTGAGATCCATGTACGTACATGGATTAAATTTTTCTTTTTATCCGAAAATCGGAGATGTGAGAAGGAAATAAACAGAAAACAAATGGATGCCATCTATATATTCAGAGTTCAAAATCTGCGTCCGCGTCTGAAAATACATGTGAGCTGTGACTTTACCAGTACCGTTAGATGAACCCTTAGGTCGAACGCATCTAGCTACCGCCACATGCTTTCTACATTTTTTGCAGTGTTATAAGGATGCATGTTGTTGCCTCTCACCTATCATGCTTTTTTTGCTTCTGTTTCCAACCTATTTTGTGCTTCCCCTCCTCTTCCATTATTTTCTGTTTTTCACGTCTAAAAGTTCTGTATATTTTTATTAATATTTTTCTGAAAATAAATTATATATGTTGATGCCAAAATGATTATTATATGGTCCGGCCCTAGTATCATTCGTATCACATTATCAAGTTATGCAATTTCAGTAACAAATTGTGATTCTTCTCCAAATCAAATTTATCAATCCAAATGCAATCCAAATCATAATTTTTAAGTTACCAGTTTTTTACAAGATAATATATATCGATATATGTAAACTTTTTATATTCAATCTATTCATTTTAAGACAAATTAACTAGAACTTCTATAAAGGCAAGTGATTCTTGCACATATATATCACAATCTTAGTCTATCATTCGGCACACATTTTAGAAAAATTCTCAACAGTACTGATTACCAGCAAATATGTATGTACTTCTCATCTTCTTTTCGATACTATTCCTTAGTTATTATTACCATTTGTCCACAAAAATAAAAAGAACACCTCCAATCAACTGGCCAGTTCTTGGCATGCTGCCGGGGCTTCTGTCACATAGGAACCGAGTCCACGAATTTCTAACCGACGTTCTACGGCAAAATGGAGGAACATTTATGTTTAAAGGACCCTGGTTTGGTAACATGGATATGCTTATCACTTGTGATCCTGCCAATGTTCACTACATATTGAGCAAGAACTTCCCCAACTTCACCAAAGGCCGCGATTTCAGGGAAATTTTCGAGGGCCTGGGAGATGGCATATTCGTCGCTGAATTCGAATCCTGGGAAAGGCAGAGGAAAATCTGTATGTCACTGTTGAACCAGGCAGGTTTTCAGGAGTTCGTCGGGAGGACGACTTGGAGGAAGGTCGAATCAGGGTTGATCCCCATTCTGGAGCACTTTTCGGAATCGGGAATGGAAGTGGATATTCAGGAGTTGTTCCAGCGTTTGTCGTTTGATTGCTCGTGTATTTTGATATTAGGCCACGATCCGGCTTCGCTGTGCATCGAGTTGCCTTATCTACCGGAGGAAAAGGCGTTCGCGAGCTCTGAGGAAGCAGTGCTGCGCAGGCATACGCTTCCAGGTTCACTGTGGAAGCTTGAAAGGTGGCTTCAGATTGGAAAGGAGAAGAAGTTGACTGAAGCCAAGAAAATTCATGATCGGTTTTTATCTTATTGTATGTCATTGAAATGCCAAAAAAACGACGAATCTGTTCAATTTTTGACAGATGATAATGATCATGATCATGATCTTGATTTGCTAACAAGTTACATGAGATTAGAACAAGCAGAAAAGGGTGATCATTCTGATGCACCAAGTAATATTGTCTCTGAACAAACATGGAAAGATACAATGTTGAATCTGATCTTTGCAGGTAAAGATACAGTAAGTGCATCACTTACTTGGTTCTTTTGGCTGCTAGCTACAAATCCTGTGGTAGAAAACAAGATTCGGGGCGAGATCTCGACGAATTTACCGGTATGTGAGACTGGAAAATGGCAAGCATCCGACGCAGATAAGCTCAAGAAACTTGTTTACCTGCACGGTGCATTGTGTGAGTCGCTGCGCCTCTTCCCACCAGTTGGTTTACAACACAAAGCTCCGGTGGAACCCGACACCCTTCCGAGTGGACATCGGATCGACCCGAATACAAAGACAGTGCTCTCTTTCTATTCCATGGGGCGGATGGAATCGATATGGGGACGAGATTGCCTCGAGTTTAATCCAGGGAGATGGATTAATTCTGATCAGGGACGACAACGGATCAAAACCGAGCCGTCGTTCAAGTTTACGGCGTTTAATGCCGGGCCAAGGAGTTGTTTGGGCAAGGAAATGTCGTTCCTTCAACTGAAGATTGTTGCAGCTTCAATCATCAGAGGTTTCAAGTTCGATGTTATTAAGAATCATCCTATATGTCCGAGCAGTTCAGTGATACTTCACATGAAACATGGCTTGAAAATGAAGGTTTCTAAATGTTAATGTTCATATATAAAAAGTGAAAGAAATGCACATGAATATAATGTATCCTAGATACATACTAAGAGTTAATATTTTATCAGTTCTATTATTAATGAATCGTGTTGTTTAATAACTTTTATAGAAATTAACTCTTTGATTTTATGATTGTACGTAGTTTGATTGTTACATCATAATTTAACTAATTAATTAAGTTGATTTTATTTAGAAAAAAACATGTTGAGTTTATAAGTTGTATAAGCAATAGTTATGTGGTACAATTATTCAATTCAGCAATATTTCAGGTTAAGAGGGGACAATTAATCTTGAAATTATATATATATATATATATATATATATATATATATATATATATAGAAGAGGAATGCTCAGCTGTCCAACCATGTTTTTCCACTTGGTCCGCGATCATGGGTTTTAGTGGTTTTTTTTTTTGCATCACTAAAACCCACTGCCTGATTTTAGTGATCGCGGACTAAGTGGAAAAATATAGTTGGACAGCTGAAATTTCTCATATATATATAGTCTCAAAATATATTAATCTTTGGTTAATTTTTTTTAGAATATTTTTGGTTAATCAGGTATTAATCAAATCATGAGATTGCTGGGTTCACCAACCCGGACCGGAACCGGCCATGGGCGGGCCGGTTAAGGGTTGGTCATGGTCGGCCGGTTAAGGGTTGGTAAAACACCAACCTTGAACCGGCGAGTCCGACCCAGACCTTGACCGTGGGCAGGTTTAACATTGCGTGCAAAAATTTGCTTGTAGTTTCTAATTTTTTTTTTACAATTCATTATTCGTACAACAAACGAGATTTGAGCATGGACTCGAAAAGTGTTTATCTCCAACAAAAAAAAAGTAATAGCCGGATTCGAACCTGAAACCTCAGTCTTGACCTCTAGACCAAGATCTCGTTGGCTGTAGTTTCTAAATTTTGAGTATATACATATTTCTCAAAACACGCATAATTACGGTATGTTTCATACTTGAAAATATGAAACAAAAGATTGAAAAACATGGGAGAGTAATAGTACATGGGTGAGACAATGCTCCACCAGATGTAGATTTATGGGCCCACATAAAATCGAGTGGGGCCAGATGTCTTTTTTCATGATATTTTTGACAATTCTCTCACAAAAAAATGATATTTTTAAGAATCTGCAATGAATTTTAGCAGCTTATTATATTCCTTTTAATGGCGGGTGCGTTACTGCGTGGTTGATCTTTACTCGGAATCTTCAATTGTGTCGTAAGAAGCAATAAGAGAGTTGTTTTCCGTCAAGAATCTGACCATGGCCGCCGACCCAGAAAAAGAACGATTCTTGAAGAATTTCGGCCGAGATTATGGGTATCCTAGTGCTCCAAAAAACATTGATGATTTAAGGGCTAACGAATTCAAAAGATTGAAAGGTTTTTTTTTCTTTTTTGTTTAATCTTCCTTTTTATTTGTTTTAAGTGATTCGCAAAGAAATAAATTCAAGTTTTGTGATTGTACTAAGAAATTTGAATCATCGTGTTTTCAAAGATCGGGGTTATTAAAAAAACCCAGAGTTCGGAATTTACTATCTTTACGCTTTCGAAAATATTTTGTATGTGAAAGAAGTCTTTTAAGATTCTTGAAAATGAACTAAAAGTACCCGGCTCCTGGTTTTTCCACAATAAAGTTTGATTGAGATACATAGTTTTTTCTTTGAGACTGTCGTTTTACCCTATGTTTGTGGTTAAGAAAAGAAAAGAAAAGAAAGCTTCTTGATTCTCAATCCAGAATTTGGAATTGTTACTGTATATTTCTCAATTGTTGTTATTGTTGGGTTATTAAAAAAACCCAGAGTTCGGAATTTACTATCTTTGCGCTTTCGAAAATATTTTGTATGTGAAAGAAGTCTTTTAAGATTCTTGAAAATGAACTAAAAGTACCCGGCTCCTGGTTTTTCCACAATAAAGTTTGATTGAGATACATAGTTTTTTCTTTGAGACTGTCGTTTTACCCTATGTTTGTGGTTAAGAAAAGAAAAGAAAAGAAAGCTTCTTGATTCTCAATCCAGAATTTGGAATTGTTACTGTATATTTCTCAATTGTTGTTATTGTTATTGATGTATTGTGGTGTTGGGCTCTGTAGAGGCAGTGTATTTGGACCATGCTGGAGCAACTTTGCATTCCGAGTTACAAATGGAAGCTGTTTTAAAGGATTTCAACTCCACCCTCTATGGGAATCCCCGTATCCTTTTCTTTCTCACGAAAGGGTAAAAAATCACACCTTTTTGGTGGCAATGCTTAAATTATACGTGGTTCCTTATTTACGAATTCTATTAGATAGCCAGAACAACTGTAGCTTGACGACCAGCGACATTGTTAGTGAGGCTCGCCGGCAGGTGAGGAACTATTTTGGGGTCTCCCTTTGTTGTATATCTTTTTCCTGATCATAGTATTGATTATATTTCAAAATCTATTTGACGGCAGTTTATGATGCTGGCAGGTCCTTGATTTCTTTAATGCCTCCCCTGGAGAGTATAAATGTGTCTTTACCTCTGGGGCAACAGCGGCACTGAAACTGGTTGGCGAAACATTTCCATGGAGCAACCAAAGTACTTTTATGTATACCATGGAGAATCATAACAGTGTTCTTGGGATTAGGGAGTATCCTTCTTTCTGAGTTCAGCACATGTCGAACACCTGTGATTGATTTTTTGATACAAAAGTGATGTGGAACCGAGAATTTGTCGCTTAATCATCGGTCATAGTCGGTGATAATTGTGTAGTTTTAACTCTTTTTAAGCTTTAACAGCATTTAGGTCATATCTGCTATCCTTCTTTTGTAAATTGTCTCCCTTGACATTAGTTAGATATGCCCTCAGAGAAGGAGCTGCAGCAATTGCAGTAGACATTGAATTGAATTCCATACAGAATCAACGATTAAGTAGTAAATCTGCAGTAAATATTGCACCACACCATGTACAAACAAGAAGAGAAGCTTACTGTGGAAAAAAGGAGTTTACCAGTTAAGTTTCTGTGCGTTATTTCCCAGATAGGATTAAATTGAGCATTTCCTGGCCTTTTTCCTAGAATTCTTATGTTCATTACTTTGACGGAACTTGAACGTAGCATGGATGCCCCATCTTGGTGAAATTATTGACATTATGTGACTTGATTTGTTGAGAAATCATGAACGATATTCTTGGACTGCAGCACTTTGTGAAGTTTTTAGAAATATTTGCATTCAATTTCATCTCTAGTATTCCTTGATGGAGCATGGAGACACTGAGAGGAAAGAAGAATCAGTTTATCTCTCAGCATGATCTAATTTGCTTCTGTTGGTGCTACAGGCAACACATACAATTTATTTGCATTTCCTTCAGAATGCAACTTTTCTGGTCAGAGATTTAAACTCGACCTTGTAAATGTTATCAAGGAAGATTCATATGAAATCTCCGGAACTTTTACGCCTCAAAGGTGAATTCCTAGAGTTGACATCTTATTTAACAGGATGATTGGCAGACTAAAAATTGTGAAACCATGGTTATCCATAGATTATTTTTGTCTTCATCCAAAATGGAATTTTTTGAAAGTTTTTCTATTGTGCATGTGGAATTAGACTCCCTTGTATGTTTTGTGGCTTTGATGCCTATGAACAGAGGGCACTGGATGGTTCTCATCGATGCTGCAAAAGGAAGTGCAACAACACCCCCCGATTTATCTAAATACAAGGCAGACTTTGTTGTCTGCTCATTCTATAAGGTGCTCATTTAAGGTCTCATATTCGTCAATATTAAAAAATGAGAGCTTCTAATATTCCTTTAAAAATCTTTGTTTTCTTTAGCTATTTGGATATCCGACAGGCATTGGAGCTCTTATAATCCGAAATGGTAAGGTTGTTGTCCAATGGGGTGGTGATCATTATGGGTTCATGAATATTTTCCAGTGATTTGAACCACAAATTAACCCCTGACATGTGTTATACAGAACATGCAAATTTATTGAAGAAGACTTATTTTAGTGGAGGTTTGTTCTTAGCCCTGCTCTCCCATTTACATCTATATTAAATTGCAGTGCGACTTGCTTACACAGAACTCTGTCAGGCACAGTGGCTGCATCCATTGCAGATATTGACTTTTATAAAAGAAGAGATGGTATTGAGGAATACCTTGAGGATGGAACTATATCATTTCTCAGCATTGCATCTCTTCGTCATGGGTTCAAAGTCCTCAACGACTTAACCATGTCTGCAATATCCAGGTATGGAATAACTTATTGTCACCCACACGCTTGTAGTTATCGATTTCATAAATGTCCTGTTAGATGGCTCTGGTGAATTCCTACTCAAACTTTGTCTTGGTAGAGTGTTTTTTTTAATCTCTTTTATGTTGTCCTTGTATCACTGACCGAATGACAGCAGCATAGACTTCAGTACATCGACATCTACCAGTTTCCTTATGATCTACTTCTGTTATCTGGTTTCTATCATTTAATTTCCACGCAGTTGGAAATTAGAAAATTTTTGATGTATTTTTCAACCGATGATTTGAATCAAGGTTGTGGTATAGTCCCATACAGATATCTCTACAATTACCTATACTTCAAACATAGAGTATACATGGTTGAAGCTTGAAGTGATTAAATGATCTGTCCTGCTTTCTTTTATAATAAATTTTAAATTGGAGTATATGACAGTTGAAGAGGGAGGATTCCCCATATATATATATCTTGTCAACATAATACTTCTACTTTTGGCTAATTATTTCTCCTTTAAGAATTTCGTATTTTGTTTATATTGACATGTATAATGTTGGTGGTGAACCTATGTGCTGGGTTTCAACGTTAAAGGCATGCAGTGTCGCTTGCTACGTATGTGAGGAGATCGCTCGTGGGCATGAAACATGTTAACGGCAAAAGTGTCTGTGTTGTATATGGCTTAAATTGTCCCGAGGTTGGTTTTTCCTTCTAGAAGACAATTTATTTGATTCTTTCAATGAGTAATCATTTTCAATTGAAAGTATAGATATTTTTTGCTCTTTTTTGTGATCTAATCTTGAATTTGCATCATGCATATTCTCCTTCTACAAAATTTATGATCCCAATATTTTTCGTGTCAGTTATTGCCCAGTGAAATGGGCCCTATAGTTTCATTTAACTTGAAAAGGCCAGACGGATCATGGTTTGGGTATCGGGAGGTGGAGAAGTTGGCATCTTTATCAAGTATTCAGCTACGGGTAAGACTTACGACATTTACCAGGAAACATGTTCATATTTTCCCATCATTTTTTGAGTTATAGCACAGAAATGCATTTTTTATAGATTTTTTCCCTTCTATGATCTTTCGGTGGAGATTTACTTGGGAAGGAAATATTTGTATACAGCTTCCCTGTGCTTGCGATATAAGTCATGCATCAAACCTGTATTATATATCTGCATTTAAGTCATTTTTAATTATTTAGTTACCTAGAATAATATGGTCCATACGTTTTGGAGATTTCTAATATATTTCTTCTCCTTTTCTTTCATATGCTGAATGCTCATGCTTAGACAGGATGTTTTTGTAACCCTGGTGCATGTGCAAAACATCTCGATTTGTCTCATTCAGATCTTCTTTCTAATGTTGAGGTATATCTTCTATGCAACTCATTGTAATTACATATCAAATGTCCATTGAAATGGAGTTTCTAATGTAGGTCTTAAGGCTTTTGAAATATATGTGGTGTTATTTAGGCAGGACACATATGTTGGGATGATCATGATATCTTGAACGGGAAACCAACTGGAGCTGTCAGAGTGTCATTTGGTTACATGTCAACATTTGAAGATGCTCAAGTATTCTTTTATCAATTAACGAGTTCTTCCTGTTACCATAACGCGAAATATTTTCCTCATGCTTTATTTTTTAAGAATTTATATGGTTCACAATGGAGGTTGGGTTCTAATTTATCTTAAACTTCTTCGTTGTATTCACTGTCTCAATAATAATACTAGTGTCTCTTTGAACGCGATGCGCGCATATTAAAAAAAAAATTCCTGTTAAATAATATATATTTTTTGAATTCGAGAGAAAATTTTAAACATTAAAAGAAATTTATATTGATTTTTATGTTATGAGTTATGACTATTTAATTTGAAAATTCAAAATATAGATAAAGATATGAAAAGATTTTGTTAGAAAATGATACATATAGAAAAGATGCAAATTTACTAAAATAGATTTAAGGACATTTTCTTATTAAAAATGGAATATTTTGAGAAGGGGTATTTTTGAATCATAAAAAAATAGACCATGACACCAAACTTAGTTGCTCTGAGTGTCTCAAACTTAATAATATAGTATAGAAGTATAGATTTTAAAACTACTTTTTGTTATATGAGTTCATTAAATAAGGATTATGAATGAATTTTGTCCATCAACATCATATATTTCGACATATTGTGGCCATTTTCCTGTTTCTTACAGATTATCATTCAAAATACTTTTGTGCAGAAATTTTTAAAATTCATCGAGAGTGCATTTGTGTCCTTTCCTGCTCAGTCTACGTACTTGGATTTAATGAGAGAATGGCCTTCTCATCCTCCATCAGAAGGTTAATTTTCTATACTGTATTTTTAAATATATTATTTTCATACTTTTTGTTTCTTCTATTGTTTTCAATAATTATTGAAATGCGCAGATAAGAGATAAGATGTCGCTTTCTATGTTAAAACTAATTATCCTTATCCTCTATTCTCCAATTGCAGGTGCTGATGGATTTATTGCAAGATATTTTTTGAAATCTATTATGGTTTATCCAATAAAATCATGTGCAGGGTTCAATGTGGAGAGCTGGCCTTTAAGTGGTACAGGTATAATTTAAACTGCTTGTATTAACTTCAGTGTCAAACTAGCTAGGCAGTGTTTTCCTCTGTCATGTTAATAAATTGATGCTATAAATACAATTTATCAAGTTTTGATATCTGAAGCATGCATAAATATATAGATGGCAACTTTTAGTTTTAAACTGTTGTATACCGAATTCCCAATCCATATGATGATATGTTGACATAGTGCCCACTTTATCTTATATGGATTCCAAAAAGGCACAGTACATTATGTGAGAAATGTTTTTGTGCGTACAACTTACCGGAAGTCATTAGAAACTGATGGCCCTAAAGGGGCAGGCTAATTTTTTATTTTGGTCATGAAACTTTGACTTATGAGTCAGACCTCCAATAAATTTCAGGATTATCACATGATAGAGAATGGCTGCTCAAGAGCTTGAGTGGGGAAATCCTGACCCAAAAGAAGGTGAATAGTTGTTTGGTGGAATAAAAACAGTTAATGTTGTTTCCATAGGAACTGTTGCATTGTACAACGGTTTTTTGATATCATGTATTATTATTTTAACCTGGTACATCTTCTATGTTTTTCCCTATAAAAATGGGATTTCATTTGAAGTTAGTTTGCATGTAATGTCATGGCCAGTTTAATGATTTAAGATTTCAGGTTCCACATATGTGCTATATTACTACTGCGATTGATCTAAAACTTGGAGTACTTTTTGTTGAGTCATCTCTTTGCAACGAGAAGCTACAGATTAAGCTCATATCAGATTCATCAGTCACTGAAGGAGAACAAATAAAAACATATCATCAAAGGTAAAATTTCCATCTGTTTTCTTATTTCTTTCAGACATGGTAAATTTTTCACCCAGCATTACATGGGCTTATCCCTGCCGCAAAATGATAAGTTGAATAGTATGTCACACACTTATCATAGATGATGATTTCTTACGGATGGTTAATCCAGGTATTGTTAAACTTCTAAATGAATCTTCAATGCTAAGAAAAAAATTCAATAATACTAGTGTACTGGCTTAAACATTGCGTGCTTGTGCAGTTTTTTTAGTAATTAATTTGATTTATATTAAAATATGGGTAATATCATAATTCTAAAAATCAACGAGGGGTCAAACTGCAATTTGAAAACTTGGCCAAAATAATAGAAAAAGAAATTATATTATAAATATAAAAACCCCCAAAAACCAAGATACCAAATTTGTCTCTATTATCCACATTCTTAATAATAGTAATATATTTAATTTTCATTATGTGAAGGTAAATTACAATTACTCGTGTCGATAAATTCTGCTTCATAATTTGTAACTGTGATTTATTTTCATCAGTTGTCGTTTTATTTTATTTTATTTTATTTTGTTGAAAGTAAACATAGATTGCATTAACAGTTCAAGTCAAATTTTACAACCTTTTGCAATAAAAAATGAATCAAATCCATGAAACAAAGTTGTTCTATAGAAGCTTCTACGAGCTAAAGCATGAGCAACTTGATTAGCCGTCCTCCTACAATGCTGGATACGAGCCAATGGAAAAAACAACAGCATCTTCACACGAAATCGGCAATGGGATCGTGACTATCGCCCATAGAAAGGAGAAGGGTGCTTAATTGCATGGACTGCAGCAAGTGGGTCCGCGATCCAATTTGTCCAACCACAATCAACAGTCTGTAAGACTCCTTTAGTGCCACCATTTCTGCATGATGAGGTGATACCCAGCCGGAGAAACATTTGCCAATTGCGAAAAGGGCATGTCCAAGATCCCTTCCCACCAAGCCCACACTAAAGGAATTGCTCTCTTCACAGACACATGCATCCATATTAATTTTGAACACTCCAACAGAAGGAGGTTTCCCCCGAATAGAAGGAGATAAATGAGGCCTATCTACAGGATTCTGATGATGACGATAAAATAAATTTGATGTCGTACTTCCAGCCCGTGCAATAACATCCTCGATAGACTCGCTTACCTGTGACAAATGTACTCTATTCCGGATCAATAATATCATGAACGCAATGCTTGAGTAGATTAGCGATTGATTTAGCAACAATTTTTACCGCTTCATTACACAGGCTGGCAGGTTTATACTCCGTGATTCCGCGAGGGTTCTTCTTTTTGGGAATGAGAATCAGAGCGTATCGTGCAACTGTCCAATAGAAATAACACCGTTCAAGATCTTAAGGGAGAGAGATGTGACTTGATTTCCGACCAAAGCCCAGTTCTCGTTATATGAATCACCATCCGGACCGGGTCCTTTTTAAGGAGACGTAGTAAAAAAGAACAATTTGTTATTTGATTGCCTAAGTTGGTTATTTGTGTTAAGTGAGCACAATTTTTTCTTTTACTTGTATTTTCCTGTGCTTCTACTTGGATTTGACTAACTAATTGAATGGCTATGATATGGCGAGGGAGTGTGTATGTTCTTAGGAACACTATTTGATTTTTTATGATTTATTCTCTCTAAGTTTGTGCCAAATTATATCTGATTACGGTCATGTTGCCTGTATTTTCAATATTTCTGAAAATTTCAGATTCTTGAGATTTTTTTGTTCCTGGGGGATGTGCTTGTGTATTATATCTATCATTTTCTTTTAATCAATGTATTTCCCATACGAAAAGAAAGAAATATGGAAAAACAAAACCACAGGTGATGAGAGTTCACTTCTTTATTCTTTGGACAGATCTGAAATCCCAGTTTGCAAAAATGACATCGATACTTGGTTTAGCTGTGCCATTGGTTTGCCTTGCACACTTGTAAGGAGTTCTTCTTCAGAGAATCATTTGTGTTCTAATAGGACCGAGACGATTCCTCGAATGTGCAGAAATTTACAGACAAGATTGAATTTTGTCAATGAAGGTCAAATTTTGCTCATATCCGAGGCAAGTGTCGCAGATCTGAACAGCAGATTAAAGTCTAGTAAGCTCTATGTACCTTTTTTGCAATATCAAGTGTTCCTCCATAAAATCAAGATAGCTTTTTTTTGGAATTTATTGTCCTAGGTCCTCTATACCCAATTCTTTTTAAGAACTGTAATATCGAGTAATGTTGGGACACGGAGTTTTTACATCAGGCATGCTAGTTTGCTAAAAACAAGAATAAGCTGCATGAGAGAGATGATTGGATTTGACCAAGTTTTTAATGAAATCACTTTTTGGCAGCTCAAATGACTTTAGTAGAATTCATACTTTTTTGTATTTTTGCCTTTCTTATGCTATGCTAAGTTTCGTTGAAAACAACTATGTCTGAGAAAATATTACCAGCTTGTCTATAAATATGAATTTTTGCCTGCATCTAATTTTTATCTTTCAATGGTTCCTAGCTATGATACATGAATACTGGCATGGTGATATGGATTTTCTAAACATTTAAGATATGGCGAGGCAAGGATATGATATTCTTCATGTGCATGTGCATATGCATATGCATATGTTGGTAAAAACGATGCGTAAGGATATATGTTTGCTAATCAAAACAATTCTTCTTATTTAGCAATATAACACAAAGTGTAAACAAAGTAATTTTTTGAAAAGTCTGCATCATAAGGTTCACGTTTCATAACATATTTTTTTGTCCACTCACAATAAGATGCGGCTAATAAAAAATGTCAGAAGTGTTGATTGTTGAGTAGGCATGCCCGAGTATTTTGGCACATTTTTGGAGTATCGGACATGTATCAACAAGTGTGAGTTTCATGTCGTCAAAACTTGATTTAGAAGAAACCTAACTTGTATGTTTTATCTTTGTTGCAGAATTGCAAAATAGCTCCCGTGGGCAGTTTGTCGAAGTCTCTCCATCCAGATTCCGCCCCAACTTAGTTGTGTCTGGTGGTGAACCCTATGCAGAAGATAGATGGAGAAGTATAAAGATTGGAGACCAAAATTTCACGGTGAGTTTATAATTTTAACATATAATATTTCAAGATTTAGAAAAAGTAACATTCAGAGTTGGAATTTCCCAACTTCTCTTGAGATTCTGTTTGCTTTTAGATTTCAGCATGCCAAGGTGCATGCTAATAACTCTCTGAATTTTGGATTTTGACAAGGAAAATATGAGAGCATGGAAAAATTAATTGAAGGAATGATCAATATGTAGTGCCATGCATGATGCATCTCATTGGATTATAGACGGGTAGACTTTCGTAGCAATGTGAGCAGTGAGTTAAGTATTCTCATAAAACAAGCATTCACCAAAGTAGTTGCTAGCATAGTCATTGTGTGGAACCCTGCTTATGAGTGCCCATGGTTACGGGATGTACTGGTGAATAGTTGCCTTTATGGGTGCATTTACCCTGTGAACAACTCAAAAGACGTGAAGAAGGCACGCTTCTTTACAAGGATTCTATCTGTTACACTCTCGTTTGTTTGCTTGTGCAGTCGTTGGGCGGTTGCAACCGGTGCCAGATGATCAATATGACTGCAAAAGGTGAGACTGTCCATAGATCCAACGAGCCATTAGCTACCATAGCATCTTATAGAAGAATAAAGGTCAGAGCTGTAAATTCCGTGCTCTTGTAGTTTCTTTCTTCGTTCAAATAGCATGTAACCACTGTTTCTTTCGCTGTTTATATGCGACAGGGGAAGATATATTTCGGCATATTATTTCGATTGGATGGTGATATCGAACAAGATGTATGGCTCTGTGTGGGACAAGAAATATTTGCCAACACAGAGTAGCAGATTAAGAGTTTCCTGGAAGGATTCAAGCTGTTTCCTTCTATCACTTGTGTTTGTTCTGTAAAATAATGTTTCAGTATAAAACTACATTACATTTGAACTGTTCCAACACACACACACATATATATATAAAGTTGTTGAATTGTTTCAGTTCATGAGTCAGTAAGTGGCGATAAGTGAGACGGGACAAGGCGTTTTATTAATACAGTGTTTGAGAGAGCTTTAGGAAGCATTATTCAATTTTTTTTTAATAAAATTTTGAAATTTTGTAAAATTTTATTAAGAAAAAATTGAGAAGCGCTTCCTAGAAGCTCTCCCAAACACTACCTAAATATTCAACTCACTTAATTTATCATGTTGTGTACAAAACATTTATTTTTCTTGTTTTAAACCGAATTTATTATAAATAATAACTGCGTAGAAAATTAAAATCATAATGAATTGCTTATATAAATTAAATTAATTAGAATAACATAAAATATTTTGAGAACATTTAAATTACATCTAAAACTAAAATTTATTTTAAGATAATCAAGTCCTTTGAAAGTTTGATGTATATCAACAACTGCGGCTCTTCTTTTTCTAATTAGCCTAATATGAATTGGATTTGGGGTTCTCTCTCGCTGCCAAAGCTACAATTTTAATAATATTTATATACATAATCGTCATTTGCCAAGGAAAAAAATTGCACGTGAATTGCGCTAAACATGGAGACGAGCCACAAAAAGAAATAGCAATATTTATTTGTCGAATGGGAATAATTTAATTAGTTTTTTTTTAACAAAAAATATTTCAAAATAGCAATAATGTTTGGAAACTTTCCTAAGGAAACTTATTTAGCTACATTTTATATAGCAAGAAGAATATTTATAGTTTGAGACCTATACATAGTTGTAATTATATAATTCAAATATTTTAAATCTTTATTCTCCCGATATAGATAATTATCAATTTCTATTATGTTTAATGGTCCTTGTTCATTTTTACATGTGAGTTAAAAAAAAATAACGAACTTCACACATATAAATAAACGTAGATTATTGGATACATAAACACCTGAGAATAGGTTAACTCGGCCAATTTACAAACTTGTTTGCGAAAGGGTAATTCGCAAGTTTGACAAATTTTAGAAGGCTGTAAAATGTGATCTACCATATTAGTATTTAAATAAAATGTATTGAATAATTTCATTTTACACAAGCAAAAACTAATAATAATAATAATAATAATAATAATAATAATAATAATAATAATAATAATAATAATGGTCAAGAATATATATGGTCGTCATGAAGTTTGACAAATATAATGTGGGGATGGACAATTTCAAAGGCTTTATTAGAATTTAGGACTTAGGACACGTATGTCATAAATCGCATTGAAAAATATTAATGCCATTTCGATTTCTTAGGCATACACATCTTTTTGGATTGACTAAGGACTTTGACTTCTTCATGCGTATTTATTTATTTTTCAAATTAAATAAATTTTTGTAGCTTAAATTAATTTATGGAGTGCCTTGTGTCGTTGAATATTAATTAACTTTTGACTCATTACCTCTTAAAAGTCTTGACACGATATTCATGTATTTTGTCCTTTTTCTAGCATGAGTAACTAAAATATCTTCCCTGTTATTATTTTTTAAAAAAAATGAGATCGTCTCCTAGTACTTCTCAAATATTTAGTTTGTGAAATGAGACGCATGCATGATGCGCATATATATTAATTTTAAGTGACAAATTTCCTGATCTATATATATATCCCTTGAAATTTGTAAATAGATCCATCATTAAAAAAGAAAATAAAAAAAAATGTTTGATTTTTAAATTTTTAAATATTGAATTCTAGATCCATCATAAAAATTAAAATTATGGAATGAATTTAAGATGTTCGTAAATCGTACATGAACATATATAGTACACAAGTCTTTTTGTTCCCCCCTTTTTTTTGAACGGGTCTTCTTCTTTTTTTCTTTTTCTTTTTTTTTTTCAAACCTTTTTGAGTGACTTTGCGAGGTTATTTTAATTAAATAATAAATGTTAGGGTGCAATAGTTAAAAATCTTGTTGTAAAAAGAAAATAAGTATATTCTTACATAATTTATCAGGTTTCGTTTATACAAATACTGATAAAATATTTTCATAAAAGTGTTTTATTTTTAAAAAAAACTTTAAAAATTATTTTATTGGACAACTATTATGTAAAAACGGTTTTACTATTAAAAAATAGAATGTTTTATTTTCTATCATTTCTTTCTATTCTATAAACATTAAAAGATACGTCTCAATTGTTCTCTAAAATCTATACTTGAAAAAAAATTAAAAAATATTTTACAAAAATCTAGATCAAACACATACTTTAAATTTGTTTTACTTGCAAAACACAAAAAAAAAAAAAAAAATTTAAAATACGTCTCCAAATGAACCCTCATATTTTTATGTATGAACGTGAAATGAGACCTAGCTCATAGTGTTTAGAGAGCTTCTAGAAAACACTTATCAGTTTTTTCCTAAACAACATTTCAAAATTTTATGAAGAAAAAGTTGAAAAGTGCTTTCTAAAAACTCTCTAAGAAATAGCCTAATATCTTTGACATGGTTGAGAGTACCAATATTTTTTTTTCTATGTTCATTGTGAATGATCACAAGACTATTTCGTACAATCATTTAAACAAGAAATGACAATATATAATAAATGTGCAACCGTTTATTTATTTGTAATTATATACGAGTCATGTATATTTGTCTATTTTGATCTTTTTTATTAAATTTTAGTCTTAATCTTTTATCTTCGTTGTTTTCAATTTTAGTCCAAATATGATGTGGCACCTAGATATATACAGTGTTGATATGACATTATTACATGTAATGCGACATCAGTATTTTCGTTAAAAAAATAATTAAAATTATCAGAAATTGAAGATGCAGAGCAAAGTTGAAATTTGACAATACAAATTTTCAAAATTACCGTTTTCGTACAATAGAAAAAAACAGATTTTTGTTGGATGTATGTATAAAGTTTGTCGTAGTATGCGACATTTACGGTTAAATTTGATGGCACTCCTAAAGGCATCCGCATTGGTACTCGTTAATGCCCATTATTTCATCTTCCATCTCCTCAAATAAAGTGGGGTGCACATAACATACTCATTATATTAACACATTCTCATTATTAATACACACTCACATTCATTTAATATCAACACTCATTAATAATTTTATACACACATCACATATATATTATTATTTTTTTATTTATGGTATATAACGGGATTAATATGTATGAATTTTTGGGCTGAAAGATTAATAATTCATGCACCCATATTGGTGCATGAACATTAATTGGTGTTATTAATCACCAAATAATGCATCAATGTAGATGCTCTAACTAACATATCTATTGACTAAAGTTATATTTGAAACCAAATGATTGCGGAGCCTCTAAGGCACCGTTTGATTTTAGGTATGGTATAAGTAATATATAGATAAGTAGTATAATGTAATAAAAAATAAATAAGAAATGGTAGTTAAAATTTTATTGGATTTGATTGATAGATTATGGTTTATTTGATTTGATTGATTAACTTTTATATAAAAATGATAAATGACTATTTTGTCATTTTAACAATAAATAAAATGAAAAATATATTATTTATAAGGGGTAATATAGTAATTTGAATTCAATGATTTGATTGATGTGAGATAAATAATTAATGATTTGATTGATGTAAAATAAATAGTTAATATATAGATAAATAATATAATAAAAAGAACGTAAAATGGGATGAGATGAATTATACATATATTAGTAATACCGTGAACAGAACGGTGCCTAACAATTTCATACTTGTAACTTGATAAATACTCCGTAATAAGGTATCGCTTGGCATGAATGATAAAATATATATTGATTATTCATAATTTTTTAGTTCAATATTTTGCTCAAATTCTATAAATAATTAGCATAATGTACAAATATCTTATTATGTTGATTTATCATTTTTATATTATGTATCTTTTATTATCTCATCCACGAACCAAGCGGTGTCTAATTAGAAATTAAAGTACACACTTTAATGGTTCTCGTTGTATTTAATTATTTCAGTTATTTTTTACAATTTTTGTAAGTTGCAATAAAATATTTTAAGGGTTAATTACATAAACCTCTCTTGAGGCTTACCCAAAAAAAAACTCAACTAACTTAAAAAAATTATATATACCTTTTTCAAGCTGTTTATGTCAAACTAACATTTATTTATTTTTTTGTACTTTTTTTAAAAATTGATTGATCATTTAAACATCCGTAATCTAATCATATGAATAAGAGGTGGTAATTAATTCTAAGGTGTGTGTATATATATATATATATATATATATATATATATATATATATATATATAACAAAAACAAAATTGGGGACATATATGTAATTTTTAAAATTAACTAATGTTAATATAATCTTGATACAAACATCCGTATATGTAATTTTAAAAGTTAATTTTACTTTTTAAAATTATGATAATGTAATTAACCCATATTTTAATGGTATCTAATAAATTACTGGAAAGATAAGTGGGCTAAAGTTATATTATTACATCAGAAGTTTAAAAGCATGTAGATAATTATAGTATAGCTTTATTTTATTTTATTTTTTCCTTTTCTATATTGGGTTTTGTGTGTGTGCCTGTTTGGATTTAAAAAAAAAATCTCATGTATCTAGGTGTTGATTATGTTATATGATTTGATTAACTTAGTGAGTCATAAAAAAAAGAAGATGTCAGATCATAATGAGTCAATTTACAGTTGAAACAAAACCGTAAACAAGAAAAGTTAAGACTAATCTCCATAAAATTATACGAGACCGTGGTAGATTATGACTTATTTTTTCACAAATTTTATCTGAAATCATAAAGGAGATCGGAGGCTAACCAAACCAATAATTTTGGCAAAGTAGGAAATTTACAATTTTGGTTCTTTGTTTATAAAAGATCTTGATCTTATCATCACCTACGTATCGTTAATTTTATTTTTAATGTTATTTTTGTTTCGTGTTTTTTTTTTTGTATAGTTTCGATCTTTTTTCCATACATGATGACGCACACACAATATTTTTTGGCGTGCAATAATTGTTCTTATTGGGTAAAACGATTGAACTATAATATTTAAGTTGTTATGCGATTTAAAATATGTGAGTTGCATCGTTTACACCAAATAAATTTTTACTTAAGCGGAAACGTTCGATCATACAATATCACATCAATTGAAAATAATGGAAAAATAGATGACGACTAATACTGAATTTTATCTAAATTAAACAGAGATTTTGCCACGATTAGCAGGGGCCGAATAAAACTGGTCCAACAAAAGGTTCGTCAAA
Organism: Henckelia pumila; assembly: GCF_033568475.1. Classification (NCBI taxonomy): domain Eukaryota; kingdom Viridiplantae; phylum Streptophyta; class Magnoliopsida; order Lamiales; family Gesneriaceae; genus Henckelia; species Henckelia pumila. The sequence goes on along the minus strand of NC_133122.1, from coordinate 194,763,498 downwards.
TATGCCGTTCTCTATTTTGACATCATCAAATCAGTCTGATTTGTCTCCTACATTTATTTATATCCCTTCCCACCAATATTATATTATACACATCTTTTGACGACACACTACAGTTCTTTTTAAAAAAAAAAAAAAAACTATAATTTTTCTAAAAAAAACTTTAATTTATAATTAGAATTTTATTTTAATATACAAATGTGTGTGTCTATATAGTTTTTTCTACAAAATATAAATGGATTGAAATATTTTTCCCGTAATAAATATTGTGTTTGCATTTTATTTTGTTTTCTTATTAAAAAAAAGTTTATTCTAAAATAAAAAATGATAATAATCGTTGTGTCTTAAAGATGAAAGATAATTTATATAAATATCTCTCACCACAATAGTATAGTATTGACTATATTTACATTTTATATTTGTGTAAATAGTTAAGAGACTACATGACTACCAAATATTTTTCACGTTTATTGTTAGTAAATAACGAAATTATTTAGAAAATGTAACATCGCTATTAGATCCTAGAGGACAAAAGTTCATTTTTTTCGTCCTAATTTTCTTTTTCTTGAAGTTTCCCAATAAAATGATATTAAGAAGAAATAATTACCATCACTCTTAAAAAGGGTCAAATTTTGTATAATTAAGAGACTTTAATATTTTTTTTCCACTAATTCAATTTATAGCTTACTTTATTTGGAAACGATATGTTAATATATTGTATTGTAGTAGTAGTTGTTGTTAGTATTATTATTACTCTCCACATCGAACGCATTTAAGATACATTTCCTTTTTCATTCGTCCCAATATATAGTCTAGTTTTCATATTTAATATTAATATTATCTCTCATATTATTTTATCAATTTAACTTTATTAAATTAATATCATTAACTATTTTGTATAATTATTTTATTTTATTAAAATCTTCATTAAATAAGGATAAAATGAGAAATAATTTTCTAAAATTTGCTTTCTCAAACTCTTTTTTAACCTATGTGAAAACACTTGTTTATATCAATGAGACAGAATGAGCATCATCATCATTATTATTATTCTTATTGATGAGTTGAAAGGAAAAGAATTGTTGTAATTGGGTTTGGAATCGGATAATTCATCTTAAATTTGGGGCTTTTAGGTAAGTATATATGTATAGCAATTTTTGCCTGCAATCTATGCACAAAATTAAATTTTATGTGAACATTTAGGTTTAAATAATTTTTGAAATAAAATTTTTGAAATTAATATTTGAAATTTTATTTTATTGGATTATATTTTGTTCAAAAAATAATAAAATTATGAGAAAGGGTGTAACGCCCCACTGTATCAAGATGTGTATTTTCAGCGTGCTTATATGTCCTCACTCACACGCACCCTAAAAAACTTTCCAGGGGGTCACCCATCCTATAATTGCCCCAAGTCAAGCACGCTTAATTTTGGAGTTCTTATGTGATGAGCTTCCGAAAAGAAGATGCACCTTCTTGATATGAGTAGTACATATGAATTTTTTTTTTAAGTCCTCCTCAACCATGTAGTCCCATACCTACACAGTCTCAGAATCCCCTCTCATTCCGACACGGGATCGGTTCATTCATGTCTCCCTCCGCCTAGAAGCCTACCAGGAGCCGCTCATTGTCCGTGCAACCTCTTGGCACCGGCGATAACTCCCTGCCTCCTCAGCCCTGGGCGTCACATGCCCAGCAGCTTCCGCTTGGTTCGTCCCCGAACCATACCGTACTAAGAGAGGTCGACTTTGATACCATTTGTAACGCTCCATTGTATCAAGACGTGTATTTTCAGCGTGCTTATGTCCTCACTCACACGCACCCTGGAAAACTTTCCAGGGGGTCACCCATCCTATAATTGCCCCAAGTCAAGCACGCTTAACTTTTGAGTTCTTATGTGATGAACTTCCGAAAAGAAGATGCACCTTCTTGATATGAGTAGTACATATGAAATCTTTTTTTTAAGCCCTCCTCAACCATGTAGTCTCATACCTACACAGTCTCAGAATCCTCTCTCATTTCGGCACGGGATCGATTCATTCATGTCTTCCTCCGCCTAGAAGCCAACCAGGAGCCGCTCATTGTCCGTGCAACCTCTTGGCACCGGCGATCACTCCCTGCCTCCTCAGCCCCGGGCGTCACAAAGGGTATTTAGGGAAAAAATTGATATGCAACTAGGAATGACAATGGTTCGGGTATGGGTAGGATATCACGTATCCATCCCCATACCCATTTATTAAATCCATCCCAATACTCATACCCATACCCGTCGGGTATTCAATTTCATCTTCATCCCCATACACGTCGGAGTATCGGATATTCATACCCTACCCATCCCTCATTTATCTATATACCCCATACAAATACATTTGTTCAAATTTGAATTATTTTGTTAAAAATATGCTTATTTATAAGATTTTATATCAAATTTATAAGAGAAAATTAAGAAAAAACTGAAAGATGAAAGGAATCAATAACCTAATAACCTAAGAATTATAAGAAATAACAAAATATTGTAAATAATTTATTTCAACATTATTATCCCACATAATAGCGTTAGATTTATATTAATAATTTTCATTGTTAAATCCAACTAACATAATTCAACAAAAAAAAATTAAATCAACATTTCTTTAATATAAATTAATATGTAAATAAATATAAATTTATATTTATATTATATTTAATCGGGTATCGGGTCGGATATGGATAGGATATAACTACATCCGCCTCCATACCCATATACGAGATCCCCATACCCATTTACCCATTTATTTAATCGGGTCCAAAAAAACACCTCCATACGGACCATACCCTCTCTATTCGGGTCGAGTATCGGATTCTCCATAGAGTTCGGAGAAAATTGTCATCCCTATATGCAACTAACATGTTCTTATTTTATTTATAAAGTATAGACGATAAATGGTTTGTCGTCTTAGGTCATTTTCAACTCATATCCTCTAAATATTACCAAATACTCCATTTTTCTATTTTTTTTTCTTTTATATATATATATATTATAGACCGTGAATATTTGAACTTAAAATTATTTTATTTATTCTTATATCAATATTTTTTTAAAAATATTAAAAAATATTACAGTGTATTCATTTTACTAACACATGCAATATTCAAGTCAGTTTTCTAGGTTAGCTTGATAACTTCTACCATCGGACTTTGACTAAAGTAATTATTCATAGTTTGGTCAATAATTTGTGATTTAATATATATATATATATATATATATATATATATATATATATATATATATATATATATATTACATATATGTGTGTGTGGAGATTTCAACATTATTACAAAATATATATTATTGGTATATGGTCATCATACAGTTTATATATAGTGACCCTAATTTAAAATATGAATTTGTGCGTATAATATAGTTGAAATGTCAAATTATTATATTTGGAAAAGTGTTCTTTTTGGTCCATTAATTTATCTATTTTTTAGTTTGGTCTATTAATTTTTCAAAGTTTGGTTTGTTACACTAAATTTTAATTTTCGGTGATTTTGGTTCAATTGATGACGTGTCAGCTTAACACGACATCATTTTTCGATATTACGTCAGTATTTTTCGGTGACACGTCAGCGATTGGATCAAAATAACCCAAAACTAAAATTTAGTTTACCCAATGTTCTAAAAAGCGCTAAGCGGTAGGTGGGCGGTGACCTACCGCCTAGCACCCAGCCGCCTAGGCGGGGCCTAGACGTTTTTTTTTAAAAACCTAAATAATTAATATCTTTGTATATTTATGAGTTCTACTATAAAAAATAATTTTTATGTCTTATATTATTCCAGTTTTTTTATGAAATTATTTTAGAATTTTAATAATATAGTACTATACTAATATAGTAAATATTCATTGATATTAATAAATATCAAGTCTTCATATTTAAACATCTTCAAGATGTGACTGGCGGGACAAAGGTAGTCGACGGTCTTAATTGTGGGCTTGTGGCTCTTTCTCTTCTTTTAATTTAAGTTTGCTTTATACTTTAAAAAATTTTTAAAAAAAAGTTTTTTTCTTATTAATGGGTAAACTGCCTAGGCAATAGGCGCCGCCGAGGCGGCCAGTTAATCGAGGCGTCGACCAGTCACTAATCGGGGCGGCGACCCGCCTCCCATTGCCTAGGCGGGGATTTTTAGAACACTGAGTTTATCAAAATCAAACTTTGAAAAATTAATAGATCGAAATCAAAAAATGAATAAGTTAATTGAAAAAAAAAAACTATTTTTCCATTATATTTTTACCAAGATTTTAAGTTTGGTTTTTGAATCATCTAGAGAGAGATAATATACACGTATGGTTCGCATATATATATATATATATATATATATATATATATTAATAATTCGTGTTCAATGAGCACACGTTGCATCATGCATGCGTTTGAAATATTTATGTATACGGTAAATATTTGCAGAAATTTATATATAGTTAAATCACAAAAATAAAAATAAAAACATGTGAGAATATCTCATAGATTAAGTTGTGAGAGAGATCTCCGACATGACCCATTAAAGTATTTCTTTTTGTGACCAAATTACTAAATAACATTTTTAATTAGTTATATTATTTAAAAAATATTGTATAACATATGATTATTAATTTGAATGAAAAGTGTTACTTTATATTTCAAAAGTAAATATCGTATAATATATATTTTACACGAAAATGCTTACATAATATTATACACATAAGTATCGTATCAAACCATATAGAAATATAAACTAGAATTTTTAAAAATAAATAAACAAATATAATCGACTAAAATTGAAATTCGACAACATAGATACCAAAAAATGGAAAAAGGCAAAAATTAAGGACCAAATTTGCTATTTTTTCTTATAATTTTTTGTTCCGTTACGGCTCTAATATAATTAACAGAGGCACACACGTGGAGTGTATAACATATATATATATATATAAGTATTTCGATATAAACTATGCATAATATCAAAGAGAAAAGACCAAAACATTATACTTTTTCCATAAATTATATGACATTATATAATCAAAAAATTAATTTCATTGAAGAAAATTCAGTGTTTATTAAAAAAAATAATTAACCCAATACATTGTACTACAGGGTATTTTAGGCAAGTTTAAATTATACCATGACTCCCAATGGTTATTATAGAGTGCTGAGCTATTATATAATACGCAAAAACTCTTGTGATGTTATCTCATGACTTAATTTTGTAAGATGGATTTCTTACTCGATCGACTTATAAAAAAATATTATTTATGTCAAAATTATTTTTACTTTATATATGGATAAGATTCACTTATTTCACGACCATCTCGCAGGAGACTTACCAATTGCAATGTACTAAAAATATTAGCAGTAGCCTTCTCATTTTCCACTGTAATCTATATTAATTGACTTAAATCTCCATCAAGAATACATATATGCAACGTAGGGAAAAAAAATTATTTATGTGTGGACCTTTAATAATCTTCGATTGCATTATTTATTCTTTAAACTAGAAATGCATTGTTTTTGCATCCATTCTCCTTAATTTAAAATCGCTCTTCAATTCCGAGCATGGGTCGGAATCGAATAATGGTGAGTTAATTTAGGAATTAGGATAAACTTATATATTATATTTTTAAAAAATTAAAATTTTTTTTGTTAGGATATGTAATAACAGTGAGAATTTGTTAGGATTAAATTTTGTTCTCAAAATTACCCTTATACCAATAATTCTTCCCAAAATAGTCATTTCTATTTTTTTTTATTTCATTCCTCTCGAATTACACAGTGATCTCTCGCTAATTTTTACAAATATAATATTACTTTATTTAAATATAAATCAAATTAATTATAAAAAAAAACTATACAATTATATCACGCATATCTCGAAACACTAGTTTTTATAACATCAAAGTAACACCAAACACCACATAAAATGATTCTCTTAATATAATTTCGCCATCCAATCGCAGCTCAACTAACCCTAATAAAATAGCATATGTATTATCTGCCAATTTATTTAATTTTTACCTGGATAATTACCAGTCCCTTTCCCATGAAATCCTATATTGTAGAATATATATATGATTGAGACATATATTAAAAGAATGCAGTGTAGTCAATTAAGCAAGCCAATATATATTTATATATGTGTGTATTAATTGGCGGATCGGAGACTTGGCATTATTTTCGCATTGTCCGGAAAGAGAACAAAAAAAAAAGGTGTGTTTGAACTTTATACTAGCTTAATCTGAAGAGGTTGAAAACTGGAAGAATATTAATTTGAGGGAAAAATAATTATATTATTCAAACTGGAGTGACGCCATCTGCCGTCGAAAATTTTGATCATGAAATTGAATTAAGATTTTCAGTTTTTTCTCCCAGTTAAAGATAAATTTATATAATCCTTTCCATAATTTTTGCAATTTTACATATTAACTTAATAATCCATTGAATAATTTTTCAATACAGAAACTCTGAGATGATTTCTTTTCAATACAAAAAGTCTTATAAAATCATCTCACGCTTCAATTTTTTGATATTGAGATAGATCTCCAACCAACCCGGCACATAAAAAATTATTATTGTTTATATTTAAAGTATTTATTTATTGCAAGTATGGATCGCGTTGACACGTCTCACATAAGACCTACTCATTTTTAATATATTTAAAGTATTTATTTATTGCAAGTATGGATCGAGTTGACATGTTTCACATGAGACCTACTCATTTTTAATATATACTAGTAAAACATATGCACACGATGCATGCACATAATATAATAAGATTTGAGTAATTTATATTTAATGCTATGTTTTTTAGTATTAATTAATGTATTAGTATTTTGTTATTTAAAAAGAATTATATGGTAGTTATGGGATAATGATCATGATATTTTGGAGACAAAAATTGGTATGATATAATCTACCAAAAATAGTTATTATCTATGTCTCAAACTTAATAATATATATATATATATATAAGATAATAGAAGAGATATAAGTTTTTGTTTAAATATCGTGACTATTAAATTTACATTGAGTGAACCGATTTTCGACTCACCCCCAATCATTTTCGTTCTTGTTTGAAACAAACTTGTATCATGATGATAAAATAAGAGGCTGAGGACCTCTTCAATTTCAAATACTCCAGACTATGGGCCCACCAACAAAAATAAAAATAAAAATAAATAATACAAGTCAATATTTATGACTTGACCAAATAAAATTATATGGATATTGGAGCAAACCCTTTCAAACACTCATTAATCAATTTTCTTCTACATATATACCTACATGTATTATATATACATAACAGGTGTGAAGATCAGAAAAAGATTAAATTTTTTTTTCATGTTTCAAGGTGAGAAGATATCAGTGAACCAGTTTATAAAAGAAGCATTTTCACACATACATAAAATCAAAGAAAAAGTATTCAAATCTTGAAAAGAATTATATATATGTCACAGCGAACCATGAGTAGTAGTACTGGTAAAGAAGAAGAAGAAGATGATGGTGATGTTCCACTTCCAGGGTTCAGATTTCATCCGACTGATGAAGAACTCGTGGGGTTTTATCTTCGAAGGAAGGTCGAAAAGAGACCATTAAGCATCCAACTCATAAAACAAGTTGATATCTACAAGTATGATCCATGGGATCTTCCAAGTAAGTACTAGCTATATATATATATATATATATATATATATGATCATCACTTTTTATATATAGAATAAATATATATATGTTTGCATGAATCACAAACAGAAATATTAACAACTTTCTATTCATATATATATATGATTTTCATTTTTCAAGAACCAAGACCAAACATCTATTAGTGTAATATGAATCACATAGATGAATAATATTACATGTATCTTCATATGTATATATATAGTTTTTTAAGAGTTTGTACTTTTTTTGGGTTGAAAATGATCATCAGAATCAAGTAACTCAGAGGATAAAGAGTGGTACTTCTTCTGCAAAAGAGGAAGAAAATACAGAAACAGCGTAAGACCCAACAGAGTAATAACAGGTTCCGGATTCTGGAAAGCGACTGGTATCGATAAACAAATATACTCCTCATCATCATCAGAAGGAAGCCGTGATTGCATTGGGTTAAAGAAATCACTCGTGTATTATCAGGGAAGCGCCGGAAAGGGTACCAAGACCGATTGGATGATGCACGAGTTCCGGCTGCCGCCTGCTGCTGGCCCCGACAAAGGACCCAAGAATATTATTGTAGTGGATGCTAAAAGCAATAATATTGCTCGAGAAGCTGTAAGAATATCAATCGTATATATATTTCTTTGCTTCATACTTCATTTTCCACTGTTAGTTTCTGGGAGACCTTAATATAGACAAGGGCAACCTTTACCTTTTGAGCTAGCTTTTGAAATTATCGTTGGGATACAAGTGTACTCATTTCAACATGAGTTACATTGCCACAAGTTATGTTTGAAATAACAAAATTATCGTTTACAAAATTATCCATACATGTAGCATTTTCTTGAACATGAATAGGACGAAATTTGCAGGAAGTTTGGACCCTATGCAGAATACTGAAGCGCAACAACTCCTACAAGAAAGTCGCCATGGCCGCAGATTGGAGAGAAGCCGCCGCGAAGAGAAGCAACAACGTTAGCCATTCGACAGTAGACACGAGCTCCGAGACATGCAGCGTGGAGTCTTGCGATAAAATCGGCTACAACGTCATTAGTTTCAGTACTAACTCTACACCAGTACTAAGTCACCACAATTTCCAGCACCAATATTACGAGAAGAAACCCTATGCATGTGATGTTGATTGTACTATGAATTCTAACCAACATTTTCACGGCCAATATTTCATGAGCTCCGCGAAATCTCAGGCCCCGTCTTCTTCGAGCTCTATGTGTGCCGCTGACACTAATATTAATCATGATGAGTTTCTAAGGCATGTTGAGAATTGGGAGGATCTTCAGTCCATCGTCGACAATGCTGCTGCTGCGGCTACACATCCCTTCTATTTGTGAACTCGCAGCATTAATATTGATGTTATCATGTTTGTGTAATTGATATATTAGCTAGGTGTGTACTTCTTGAAACTGGAATAAAATATTTTTATAGAGGAGACTTGCATGGTGTTTAGTTTCCAAATTTCATCAATGTGTGTGAACATATGTTCGCCAGTATTCTTGTCACGAATTTTGTCTTTGATTTGTAGATGGAAATACCATGAGATATAGGGCCTCTAGATTAACTAGCTCTTTAAAAATATTTTCTAAGTAACTTTTTTAAGAAAACACAAAAACAAAAGTACTTTTGTCGTTTCTTTTAACAAAATTAGAATAATAGCTAGCAAATTTTGTATTTATATACAAGTGTATCTAACAAAACAATGAAACCTGGAACAAGATCGTCGATCCAGGTATGTCGAAGCTTGCTTGGGGAGGGGAGCTTGTTTGAGTCTATAACATCTAATTGCATGGGAATAAATTAATTTTGGCCTACGGCATGAGCATCAACTATAAAGTTGATTGATGAATTTGATTTGGACAAAAGAATTTGATTTAAAGAAAGATTTGTGGCGTTGATTTTAGATGACACAGATCTTGAATATATATGAAATCGCTATAATTACTATTGATTCTTGTTTAACTCAATATAAAACACGGATCTTAAATTCATTTGAATTTTTTAATCCATCATTCATCCAAGTTTATTCACAAGGTCTAGAAAATAAATACGTGATGACAATTGCTGGTATATCATCCGTACAAGCATAATATTTGATTCATATAATAGAAAAAGTTGCATCCAATTTCCCTCGATTTGATCTTTCATGTCATAAGCTGCTAATTGCCCGTTGTGTGCACAAACTGATAAAAGCTTGTTTCTTTACTTGGTAGTTCGTACACGTGAATAAATAGGGTACTTTAAATGGAAATAGGCCGATTTCTTTTCGATTAAATGGGAGATATGATCGAGTCGTTAATATAAAAACAAGTCCAGTGAAAATTCATGTTTGTGCAATATTTGCACTGGCAGAAGGGTTGAATACTTCCGATAACTATAATTGCCAGAGAGATTGTGGAGCAAGCGCATATGGAGAACTTCGACATAAAAGTTTACTACAGCCTACAACAGACTCACCGCGCCAAGGGAAAACTCCCGAGTCCAAACCATATACAATGTTTGCCCTGAGACAGAACACCAAGCTTCAATTCGTTTTTTCGTTTGAAGCCAGATCGAGGCCATAGATCAAGACTTGGAACGTTTTGATTTCTTTTTGGCAGATGCCCCGTCAGAAGCAGCAGCAATATATGACTCCGCATCGATCTTCTCCGCAGATTTTTTCCTCCCAAACTCCTCTACTTTTTTCTGCAAAAACCAGCGGAGTAATCAAGAACTAGTCCAGCAAATTACACGGCAAAGGAAACAACTGGCTATCTTAAGATTGAATATTAGAAAACTTGGCTATTAACGGGATTATAGGACCTGGAGATACGATTGTAAAAAACATATTAGGTTGCTGGCAAGCTATTTACAGGGCAAAGTTCCGTCACGCATAATTTCAGTTAGGGATGCCAGTAGGCTTTATATGGACCGGCCATGCTGATTTCATATGCATCACTTCATGTCTAATGCTCCATATTACTTGAGCCTATTATGCTTTCCCTATCTATAATCAACCTCACATCAACACATTCTACAATAAATTTTAGATGATCGTATCAAATTACCTTCAAAGACGATGCAATTGTAGTCACATCACTCACTTCAGCACTGAGAGTATTGGGATCTTGTCCTTTAGGTTTAGGTTCCTGAAAAGCCGAGCACAACTCAGAAAGAACATGAAATTATGAAGCCAGAACAGAGAGAGTAGATGCATTTCTACACAGACCTCTGGAGGAACAAATGCCTCTTCTCGTTTCCTTTTGTTTTCCGCAGTTTTTTGTGCTTGTTTCTCTTGCTTCTCTCGCCATTCCCTCACTTGCTTCTTCTTGTCACTAAGGAAATATTCTCCACTTTCCAATTGCAGATCGATCTAAAATCATTTAGAAAGCGGAATCAATCACTAATATCACCGTAGACAAACCAATCAGGCAGATCAAGAAAGAAAATGCAGAGGAGTTAAAAAGAGTTCAGCAGTGGTAGATCATTTCGCGAAGACCGAGCACACGGCAGTGATAAAGACTGCATGGAAAAGAATGTCAATAATTGGTCGTGATGCATAAGAAAATGGCACAAAACTCACCTGACTAGGTTGCTGTGGTGGAGGGAATGGTGTGTAGGGTTTCTTCTCCTTTGCCTTAACTTTCTTTTGTTTAACATTTTTCCTGAGATCCAAAATAGAAGGAAATAATGAATCCAACACCCTAGTCGACTCTTTCAGTGAAACTTACAGGTGAGAAACCGAAATAAACAAGTGATTTACTTCTTAAACGAGGGAAGAAATCGGTCCCAGTTCTCATTTGCTAGTGATGGATCTTTTGCAAGTTCTCTTTTCATCATCAAGATCTATTTCATAGAAGGTTTTCCATTAGAGGAGGAAAAATAACATCCTCAAATCAAATGCATGAAAAACATAAAAGAAGAAAATCTCACCACCATGGATAGCTTTGATCACTCACCTTGATGTTATATACCGGATGCATTTTATTCAGAATGCACTCCTCCACAACCTTCCTCACTTGTTTTAGACCTTTAAAAGAACCCATTGAGGCAACCGTATTTCCCTACTCATTTTCAAGGAAGAAAACAAGCAACCGATGTTTACAACTTATGCACAAGAAATGAATACTTTCAAATACAAAATTGAACTTGACATAATCTGATTATCATGAGAGAGATCACAAATGATGACCTGAACAAGGATATAGCAGCCAGTTAAAATTTCCAGGGCCTGCATTTCATTAATTGATATTAGAGTCACGGATTGCTATTAGTGATATGGAAAACTGAAAGAGAAGCACAAGATCAGTGTCAAAGTGCCTCAACACGAGGAAGATCAAGCCAGTGAATGATAATATTTCCACAACCACAAACCTACGTTCCAGTCTCACTCTAATCTGGGCTTCTTTTTGTAAACTATGTATCATGTACAACTCAAGTTACATACCTTCAAAGTAGAAGAATTTGGGCCCACTAAGTGCTGTCTTCTTTTTACAAATCGTTCCTACAGCAAAACAATAACTTTAGGAGACAAAATGCATTTAAAAGTAACTACCAGTGTGATCATATGATTCACATCAAATTGTGCAAGAATGATTGAAAGATAGAACTTGCAAAACAAGAAAATATATTCCACCATTCAAGCTTCAGAAAAAGAATACAATTTTTTATGTTATATACATTTTAAATATTTCTCAAGGAATGGTGACTAACTGATGGGGAACCCTATCACGCACAACTATGCAAGTCAAGCTACTAACCAATGGCACCACAAATTCAATTTTTTATTTGAGATAAGCAGAGAGTGTGAAGGGGTTCTACCAGGCTTTAAATGAAGAAAGAAGAGCTTTTTTCGAAAGTAAGCTAAAGAAAACTAGAAGCCTCACTTTTTGGCTAACTCCCAAAAATTTTGTAATATTGTTTAACAAACCACAGGTTAACATATTTTGGGACAGATGCTAGAAAAAATTGTTGGTGAATGCACAAATATATTAGTTGATGAAAAACATACCTTGTTACGCACCAAGCTACCGATCTTGATGATATCACACTGCATCTCATCATTCAGAATCTTTATTGCCTATGAGATGACAATGCTAAGTAAGCACTTGAATTTAAGAGTTTTCAAGAATTGCAAATTACAATTTTAGCCTTCTATAAACCAATATTTTAAAAAAAAACAAATGTATTTTTTAAATGCACAAGTCCTGATGGGTCAACCAAAAAGTGCAAGAAAAAGAGAAAAAGAAACATTTGTGAGTTGTGACAACTAACTTTTACAAGGTCCTGGTAAGATCACCGAACAATTAAGAAGAAGATCAACTAATTGTACTACACGAGACAAGATAGAAGGGAAGTAACCTGAGGGGCAGGAACACTTCTTGACAAAAGTTTAATGAGATCCCTTGCCTTCACTATTATATAGGGATCCCTGGTCTTTCTGGTAGTTGAAACAGTCATGCATCCTTCAACCTATCAGGAAAAAAATACATAAAAAGGAAATGTAGAAAATGTAATTTCATCCCAATTCTTTCAAACTGTACCCAATATATCTATTCTAGGAGAGGTACATGTCACCGACAAAAATAAAAATAAAAAAGAACCAAACACATAAAATTGCTTACCAAATTCAGTTCACAAGCAATTCCATGTTCTTTCAATGAACCTTTTACAATAGGCCAGCACTCTTGCAAGTATTTTTCTAAACGAAGAGCAAAGAAGCATTAAAATGTCAGAATCCCAACTGCCGCAGAAAGACGACAACAGTAGTTACACCATACCAACTATTATGAACACTGGCAACGTTTTGATGCCAAATTTTATTTCGTTTTCCTTCCAGAGAAAAAGGAAAACAGGGAAGAAAAACTTAAAAGAGGGAAATTCCATGCCTCCTGAACTAGTTGTAGAGGGAGGGAAGAGACACCCGCTTCCTCAAAAACTTCTCTACGTAAATATGTATTTTTTCTACATACTACATATGATATAACTGAATGCCCTCGATGGTACAAAAAGTTTAGTTTTCAATTTCACCCATCTAATTCAGATTTCCAGCTCCACTAATGTCCCAAAAACTACTCAAATAGTATCACAAGCACAAAAGATGAAGTGGTAAAGTCCTCGTTGGGTCCTTGTAATATCCCTTCAAACAAAGCCTCAAACTTATGTAGAAGTAATTTTGGGCATGTTTATGAGCAATATCAATATGCTAAGTATTAAACCGAAAAACAGGAATCTTGCGCATATAAAATGACCTGAAAGTAAAGAAAAAACACTTCGATAGACAATTTACTCATTCAACTCAATCCGAATTCATCCACGCCACAAGTAATCTATTCTCCATAAGATTGTCCAACAAAGATCTGGATATTAATCAGCGGCATAGAAAAAATTACCACACCCTGGCATTCAAAATGGCAACGGAGATTGAAGCTAACAGAGATTAGAAATTGATACCTCTGTACTGAGGGAAGAGAGTCGAAAATGAACTCACTTCCAGCATCCCTGTTTCGTTCCAAGATGGATCAAACTTATCGATTTTCCAATGATCAATGCTTGGGTCGTCCCACGGCTTATCTTTATCATGCTTCCCCTTGTACCTCGTCGGCGGCTTTTCCTCCGCTTCAGCGCCATTAGTGTCGGCTTCATCGGATTGATGTTTACCCATTATGAACAATCAAAACCTAAACCAATTGGAAGAAGAAACGAGCTTTCAGATGAAAATACTTGGGAGATTGAATCCGCCGCAGAGTTTGTCTGCAGAGAACACCACACCGGTCGGGTGGTTTTAGACGCTGCAAGGGTTTACGTTAAACGAGCCGGGTATATCCGTTTTATAACTGAAAACGGGTGGGCCGTAAACGGAGCAGGTTTTTTCTCTCCGGTTTTTTAATCGGGTCGTAGGAGCCGAATTAAAGCCTCGGTAAAATCCGGCTCAGACCAATTATCGAGTCTGCAATAGCTGTTTTAGTTAAATTTTGTTTGTTTTATAATATATATAAACTGAAAATAAATTGAGAAGTGCATATGCAAGAGTTTTAAGATATTTTAGGTGAATCTAAATTTATAAAAGTTTTTTTGAAAAAAAATTAAAAAGTCCGTATTTGGACAAATATTTCAAAAATATTTTTAGTTTTTTATATGTGAAAAAACTTTAGAAATAATTTTTGTGAACATTTTTAAAAAAGTGTTCTCAAATATAGTTTTTAAAAAAACAAAAGATATATTTTTCATATTTTTATAGAGTAAAAAGGCACGAACTAGACTAGACGAGAATTTAAAAAAATTAAATAATTGTACAAACATTTTATCAATTATTTTTAACTATAAAATCATTTTATTTTAAAAAGTTGTCTAAGCATTTTTCCAACTATAAAAACATTTTATATAGTAATTGTCTAAATACATATTAATTCTTAAACTAACTTATAAAATATTTTGTAAAAAGACTTAACCAAAATTTATTTATAAGTATTTGTCTAAATACATATTAATTCTTAAACTAACTTATAAAATATTTTGTAAAAAGACTTTAACCAAAACTTATTTATAAGTATGCGTCCAAAAGACAACCTAGTTCAATGTAAGAGAATATTTGCGCAAATAGTTAATGAATTTATCTATTATTACATTACAGAAAATGGATTAGATTGATTAATTTACCACAAAATTCGTAATAAATAATACTTTTCAATAAATAAATAATAACGATGGCTATTGCTAAGAATAAAAACATAACGTTTTGACTAAATAGTTTTAGTAATACAATGATAAAAGGATAAAAATAAAAATAAAAAAACCATAAAATATTAGGTTTGTATTTTGTGATTGCCCATCATTTGATTCATTTTCAATGTTCTTTCATTTAGAAATCAACCATGCTAACAATTTATTTACAAAAGATGATATTTTATGGACAAAAACATATTTATAAATTAATTTATGCGATTTTGAATCCATTTATTTGATACACGAACTACGACTACGTGTGTCAGAAAAATTACGGTAGAAAATAATTGTAATCACTCCTTAGAAAACTCAGTTGGGACTTTGGAGACATAACATAGAGCAAGATGCTAAGACTTACATAACCACCAAAAATTTTATCTCTACTACAACAACAAAAAGAATACATGGCCTAGGTGTTAACCTGCCGAGGTCAAAGGGTGAACTCAAATGCCCCACACTTCGACGGTCGACCACAAAGCTATTGATTGAAGAAGCCTGGACCAGCTCGTGAGAGAAGTTCCTCGCCTGCGTCTACGCCCATCTTTATCATATCATCGAAAGCATACGGCCCTTTCCGGGAGGTTTCAAGAACTGGGAGGGGTATAACACAAACAAGAAAAATATCAAGACGTCGTTTCTCGCTCAAATGATGTGAAATACGGCGAGATAATTAGAGTGGGAAGATCATCCAATTTACTATATTTATATAGTATTAATCTAAAAGCAGAGTCCAGACCCAAAATATTAACATATTGATAGGAGAGCCCTCTAATCTTATAAGCCAAAGCATAAATTCTTATGGTGCTGATTTAGGACGTGCAGCACATCTGCAAGCGTACCTCGAGTGCCATCAGGTGATGCCACCAATGCTCTGAAAATACAGTTTCCATCCTCATCTTTACTGGCGTATCCTGCAATTGGAGTTCGGCAAGATCCCTCTAATTTCTCAAGAAAAGCCCTCTCACAGGAGATTGCCAGTCTGGTATCCTCGTGATTCAAGGATGCTAAATATTTAATCTGGGCAGAACAGTTTTTGATCAAAAGACTTCTAAAATTCAATATTTTTACATTTACAAACAAAATTTTCGTGGGAAAAAAACATTTGGTTGCAATGTAGTATATAATGTACCATATTTTCGTCATCACTTCTACAAGCAATTCCAATAGCCCCTTGAGCTACAGCAGGAAGCATGTCATCTACGGACAGAACGGAAGTAACATTTTCTGTCATGCTTAGGCGCTTGAGCCCCGCTAATGCCAGTAATGTTGCTTGGACTACACCCTCATTCAATTTTTTTAACCGTGTCTGTACATTGCCTCGAAAATTTTCCAGCACCTGCATAATAATCGTATCAGAAACTTTAATGCGAAGCAAAATGAAGATCGCACCTCCTTGGATCAATAAATGCTAATTGGAGACAGATTAAGTAAGCAAACATAAATGCGTAAAATATACATAATGGAGCCCAAATACAAATCTCAAAAGTGTGATACTTCCATGACTATCTGTTGCAGATTCATGTTAACCAAGGCCTGAAAACCAACTTCTTCACCCAGAGTATCCAAGGTACACAGAAATTTAGCTTGTAACATTAACAATCAAAGGAAAAGGGCGTCAACATCTCCAAAAGTAATCGAGAAGCTAAAGGCAAACTAAAAAAAATGAATTTTCAAGCTTGGACATAGAATCATGTCGATGTCAGATGATAAAAGATGAAATTTATTACAGGTGATACTTGAGAGGATGAAATAAGTGCCAGAATGTTCCAGATTTTTAGCACATACTAATGTAAACCTGTAACATCAGGGCCCAGGAAACCAGAAAGTATCATTTCACAAATGGAATGATATCACCGGACTGCAATATGCAATTGTGGAAAAGGTGGATTGTTTAAACAAACTAGGATATGAAAAAGGCTCTAAGCGTAGAAATCCTCACTGATAGTTAAGCAATTTTCCAACACATGGTTTAGATACTGCAAGTGCCATTAAGTAAATTTAAAAAATGGATATAGAAATTGTCAAGGGCTCTCAACAAAGACAAAAAAATGAGGTATTGTCACATTACACTTACCTTGAGTGATGGATATCTGTTGAGAAGTTGTGACTTCCTTCGCAATGAAGCAGTCCCCACAACACTTCCTGCGGGAAGCTCAGCCAGAGAAGCTGCAGTCAAGCAAATAAAGACATCCCGGACATCCTCCCTTGGAAGATTGCAAGGTAATATTGTCTTATCTGGAAGGTATGTAGGAACGTCTTTCATTGAGTGTACAGCTATATCAATTTCACTGTTGAGAAGCGCCTCATCGATTTCTTTAGTGAATAGGCCTTTTCCACCTATATCTGCCAGTGGCTGACTCAAAATTTTGTCACCTGTGGTTTTAATAATCACAATCTGAATTGCTCCCTCCTCAGCTAATTCCGGATGTGATTTTATAAGTTTATCCCTCGTTTCATAAGCTTGAGCAAGAGCCAGTGGGCTGTCCTACACAAAGAACATTGATATGATAACTCCATTCGAGGATTCCATTGCATGAACTCTTTCATCGGATGGAAATCCGAAATAGAGATAATTCTTAGATGCTCTATCCAACGCAAATGTCCGCATATTGCATCGATGCTTCTTGATCGACACTATCATGAATTGAATAAACGAATGGAAAACAAAGCACACAGATAATGCGGAGTCACAAACTCGAATGCCATTTTACCCACAATACAAATGAGACGTAGGCATCTTGATGCTGATTAAGATCGGATAATAAATGAAAAATATGCCAACTGATTCATGAACCAGATAGTCAAAGAGTTCAGAATGCAGCATTGCAACTGTCAACCAACTCAATTACACTATGGAGAGATTTCACATACTTCCATTAGAGGACAAGAGTATTTAAATGGAAAACCTATTAAAACTCAACCTCAAACCGGAATTCACTCAAATATCAACAATTCCAAAGCACCGTTAGACCGCCAATACAACTTCAACAAGCTATCGAAGTAAAAAAAAAAACCCAAGTGTAGATTCATTTAACTGTACAGGAAATTTACAAAGCTCCCGTCTTGGAAGAAATGTGAACAAAAACGAGTTAAATAAAAAGAAAACCCAGGAAAAGTTCACCTCCCCCTGGTACCAATTCTGATCAAAGCAGTCCTAGTTTGAACCTTATCTTCAACAGCAACTGAAGCCTTAGTGCTACAAATTCTGCTGCGTGAGGCTAGAGCCGGACATTTACCTCCAGGTAAAACGAACCCGAGAGCTGAAACTGAAGTTCCAGTGAAATTACTGGAAAGTGGCCTTGTACAGAAGCCGAAAGGAGCTAGATTTCCAGTGGATATGGCGATCTCCATTGCTGATGGAATGGAGATGGAGAAGATGAATCAGGATAGCGTTGAATTGTGCACGTGAAGGGGTTTTGGATTTTGGGTTTCCAAAAGTTTGCACTTTTAGCTGTAAACAAAATCAATGGGCTTTCGTACTTATTTTCCCATTGAATTTCAACTTGGACCATTTCACTGTTCCTTGGGCCACTGATTGTTATTGACTCATTTTCATATGGGCTATGGCCATGAAAATGGGGGTCAAGCCCGATACTATTCCTTGGGTCGTTGATAGTCGTTTCACTTCTTGTTTAAAGTTGGTTTTGAACGTTCAGGAGAGGTTTATGTCAATTCAGCCAACGAGTTTATTGACTTGGAATTTGTATAACGGGTCCTATAAGCATTCCAAAACACTACCTTAGTCTCGTTACTTAAAAATCACTATATAATAACACAGAAAGGCTGATTTTGACGGACTCGGTCCGGTCAGATTTGTGGTCCGGGTGGAATCGCTGCGGGGCAGGGCTAAAATCTGGACCATAGAGCAATCAACAAACATCCCATGTGGTGCAGCGCAGTATGCCAACCTCAAAAGAAAGGGAAAGTGTTGGTCCAGATTCACGTTACAACAACGCTGTCCTCTCCGAGTCTCACTAAAAAGCTAAAACCACATTGGACTAAGAAACAACTCACGGCTCAAAATGGTCCCAGCCCATTATGGATCTTGCAAGAGGCCCACAATGGAGAACCGACGAATAAGGCCCGAACAAAACACAATAACTCCCGTCTCCCTCTTCTGCAACTTTAGCTACGTACGCAAGAATTATGAATTTCACCGCACAAAACTCTTCGATGTTCGTGTTAGCGGAATATGTGAATATTTGGTCAGTCATCAAAAATTCGATTTACTAGACTAAACTAATTTGCATGTTATTGCGTTTTTTCGGAGATTTATCCAGTGTTGACCAAAGAGTAAAGGCTTCCAGTCTCACGTCATAAAAAAATAATGTTACACGTGCATCATGAACTGAGTACGATAACTCGAGAAATTTATATTTTTAATGAAAATAAAATATATGAGTATAAATATATTTTTTAATTGATTTATGAGTAGGTTTGAAAAACAATACTCTTGACATGAAAAAAAATGTTACTTTCATTCAACTCAGTATACATTACACGATATTTTATTCATAACATAACTAACAAAAAATGTACTTTATAGTGAAGTAATGCTTTAAACATAAAAATATATTTTTTTTTATTTATTAAATCGGATCGAATATCTATTTCACAAAAATAACTCGTGCATGAGAGGATGGAAAAAAAGTTTTCATTTTGCTATGTTGAGTAATGGTGGGTGGTAAAAAAAAAAAAAAAAAAAAAAAGGAGAATAATAGAGGGAGAGTACAAGTTAGTGTGGGGGCCCATAAATCCCGTGAATGCCCATATGTAACGGTCCCAAAATTCATATTTTGCTCTAAACACCCACGCATGTTTCCAATACGAGGAAACATCACACTAAGCTACGCAACAACTTTCAAGGTGAAGATTTATTATTAAAGGGAGAAGCCACAGCTTCAAGTACTGTACTCTCATTTTTCCCTTTTCCCCTTTTTTTTTTCTTATACATACATACATATACATATAAACACATGTTGATGCCGAGGGTACGTGCATATATAGAATTTACTTAGCACACATCGAAAAAAACGACCACGAATTATTCTTTGTTCAAGATTTATTATTAAAAAAAAAAAAAAAAAAAAAAAAAGTGAGAGGTGTGTGGGAATCTTATTCATCAATGCGCTACAAAAAAAATTGTATTGAAAAGAAGTGCAAAATTCCATGAATCTGTCAGACTCACTCTTTACTTGTTAACTTGTATTTTTATGGGGGAATCTCTCACAATGGGGGTTGGAAAAGATTGGAGTACTTCACGTGCAGAATAATCCACCAAATTTATTCAAAATAATATTTTTTTGGCAATGACTCCATTCAAATAAGATATTTGTTTCACAAAATTGATACGTGAAACCTAATACGAATTTTTTTTATTTCGTTAATATTTTAAGAAAGATGAGAAAGGAATTACATAATTTGAACAAGAGTCGAGGTACCTAATTCATTTTCCCTTGAAAAGGGGGAACCACAAAAATCGTGATATCTACTTCTCTGATATCATTAAATGGTACACGTTGACACACCTTTAACTTTTGAACATCCATTAACTTTTTTTTTTCCCATGTCCAAAATAACGACAATAATTCAATGGTGAGAAATTATTTTGTACTAGAATTTTTATCCACCATGTCATGTGTACAACATTTTCCTTTTTCCCTTTTCTCGATTTACATTATGACAACATATGCATCGATCGGTAGGTGCATGAATAAATATTTTTCAAAAAAAAAAGAAGAAGTTATGAACATTATTTTCAAGCGGTGCTTCGATTCCATCCATAGAGTATCCTAAATCCATGCTTTCGTGTAAAAATTTAGTTTTTTTTTTAATGTTGAGAAAAACTAAATCTGAATAGGGATGTAAATGACATGAACAGTTCGCGAGTTGTTTGAGTCTCGACTCGTTAAAAGCTCGTTTGAGCTCGTTTAATGAAGCTCGTTAAGGCAAACGAACCAAACTCGAGCTTTACAATATTCGGCTCGTTAGCTCGTGAACATGCTCGTTAACAAGCTCGTTAGCTCATGAACATGCTCGCTAACAAGCTCGTAAGTCATCTTTTAGAAGAAAAAATAATAGTATTGATATTTAATTTATAAATTTACATGCTCGCTAACAAGCTCGTAAGTCATCTCTTAGAAGAAAAAATAATAGTATTGATATTTAATTTATAAATTTACACTTTACTTATGAAAAATATTGAAAAATATATAAAAATTAATTTATTAGAATAAAATTACAAATTTTAATAATAATATTATATTTTTTCAAATATATAATTTAATTTTTAATTAATTTAATGAATATTTAAATTTATAGTTCAAATATATTAAGCTCGTTTAGGCTCGATAAAAGCTCGAATAAGCTCGTGAGCCATGAATATATTCGTTAAATAAGCTCGGGCTCGGCTCGATTATAAATGAAGCGAGCTTAAACATTCAAAAGCTCAGCTCGGATCATCTCGACTCGTTTACATCCCTTAATCTGAATATCTCCGCGGGATAATGTTGTTTATTTTTGGTCTAAACCTTGATTGATTTACTTTTGGATTTCACCCAAAAGATCTCGCATCAATGAAGATATCATTACATATATTAATCAATGATGTTTATTTCGATTTACTACTATTGGACTTTGATGCATTTCCAACATTTTATTATTATTATTATTATTACTGTTATTTTAGCAACCCAATATTATATTTTTTTACGCACCGCCAACTTTCTATTTATGCCTTTATTTACTTTTATGGTCGTAATTGAGTGGCGGTGAAACAAAAAGCAAAGGTTGATGGGAAGCAATAATAGAGTAGAGAAAACAGATTGCTTTCTATAGTTCTATGCATGCATCATACACCTCTGCGTATGTACATTTACTGCTCAGTCTGCTGTAGTTGTGGTTGAGTGAGTGAGAAAACTATTTGAAAATTCAAATAAGTGCTATATTAATTATTATACTACATATATAGAACGTACGTAAATCCTTTAATTCATAGTCCCCGTTATAAAATCAAATTATTATTTATTATAATTAAGATGATAGACATGTCGTCTGAAACTAAAGTCTAAAGTATTAGACGACATCTCAAATTTAAAACTCAATTATAACCATTTTTTTTTTCGTGGACTCAAATAATAGACTCAATATAATAGGCACACAAGCCTTTACTTTTAGGCTAGGGATCGATCTTTTTCTAGCCTAGGAATCTCCGTCGTTGAAATTGGATTGTAAGTTCTCTTTCTTTCTTTTAGAAAAGGCAAGTGTGGCAATTTTGGAATATGTATCGATACATTTTCGATAATTTACGAACAACTAATTTTAAATAAAGATGCTTCAATTCTAATAGCCAATACAAATTACCTGAGGTGTACTACACGCAGCTCGTTATTGAAATTATTTTATGTTATATCTGAAGTATTTTTATGTATATGATGTGGTCAAATATTAATCTTTAAATTGTCAATAACACATATGTTTAACTTTTATAAAAATGTGAGGAACATACATAATCTAACGGCCGTATTGAAATAGAAAAAGAAACGCCCTCAATATAAACATAAATTGACCCTCATTATATTCGATATGTTCTTAAAACATATATTTTTTCGTGCAGCGGTACAAATACCCAATACATGGTAAGGAAATAACGGACCCTATTTCTTGTGACAAGACACGATAATTTGATTATTTTTTAAAAAAATATCCGTGAATTCGATCTTCTTTTCGGAATGGCATAATTAGAATATTTTTCTTAAAAAAATAACATTTTTGCTTGAATATATATATATTCTAAAGAAATAGAAAGGGATTAGTCGTCTTTGCTCTCGGAATTGTTAGCTTATAGCTCGAATAATGGAGAGTACTTTATGAGGGTAATCAAGGATATCAATAAGTAATGGAACACTAATTATGTGTTTTTTTTGTAAACTAATGTTGGCCGGTCCCAAAGCATGCCCATAATTGCAGCTAATCTGTCTTTTCGGAAGTTTGTATAATACTTTGTCCGTCCCGGTTATATAATCGGGTTCCTACATTTACAAGGCCGGACTTGAGCAAAATCTGATGAAGCCATTCGCTTCAGGGCCCAAAATTGGAGGGGCCCCAAAAAAATCAGTTCTATTATTATATATAGATATATATGAGTTTTGCTATGATGTTCAACAATCGTGTGAACCTCATTGTCCACCATATATAACACATTCAACTATTCTATATGGTGACCACAGAGGTTGTCACGGTTATTGGGCAACATAACAAAACTATATAAAAGTGTTGTTAGATTTAAAATCACATTAATATTTTGAATTTTCTAATTTTTTTTAGTACTATATACAAATAATAACTCCTAAAATTTGTATGTTTTATTTTATATTTAGTAGTTTTAATTGATAAAATTTATAATTCATTTTAAGGGGGTCTATGTTCAAAAAATTCGATTCAGGCAAAAAAAATCTCAAGTTTGGCACTGTACATTTAATAACACTTTTTTCTTGTTTTTGATATTATTATTATTTAATTAAATTTGAAAAATATGGAATCATTTTTTGGACGATAAAAAATTATTTGTTTGTAAATTTTTTTCTTCTAATGATTTTTGATAAACGAGCTTATATATTTGAGATAAAAGTAGCAAATATTCGACTCTTCATCAAAATATATTACGGGTGAAATTTCAATAAATTTAAGGTTAAAGAGCTACACCGCCGTATTTAAACTTGTACGAACTGAAGCCGGCCGCAGGGTCCTTTTCGTCATTTCGCCATGCCACCAATCGCCACGTCGGCACCCAATGCCCTTCCCACGTGTTTCACAAAAGGGACTCCCTTCACGTTACGTTTCCAAGGAAATATTTTTGTATTAAATAAAGACTACAAGGAGTATCAAATTAAGAACATAATAATAATTCCCCAAACAAGGGGAATGAAATAAAATCTATTCGATATTTTGATTATTGATTTTCTATAAAATTTACCACACACTACGTTTGGATTGGACGAAGTAACTGTTGTAGTGCAATATTTTTTTTTCATAAGATTAATTTATGCTTGGACACGTATTTTAAAAAAGATTTTATAAAAAAAATTTATATAATATTTTAAAAATTATTTTAAAATAAATATATTTAGACAAATATTCTATAAAAAATATTTTAATATTTAAAAGTAATTTATTTTGATTTTCATATCACTAGCCTTCTATTATAAAAACATTTAAACACTATATTTGAAAACCAATTTTTTTAAAAAAAAAAAAATCTTAAAAAAAGGTTTTACAAGATATGTCCAAACAAATATTTATTTTTTTCACTTATAAAATACTAAAAACATTTTTCAATTACTTGCCCAAATGAACCCTAATATTTGAGTATGTTTAAAGTTTTCAAATCACCTTAAGATATTGAAATCAACAAAAAAATGAAGAATTTTATTTATTTACAAAAAATCACTTTTCAAAATTGTTTTCTATTTTCTTGGTTTTTATTTTTTAAAAAAATATTGCATGAATACGCAATGCGTGATTTCGAGCACTAGTATATATTAAATTTGAGTCATATATACTAATCAATTTGAACAGTCAATGAGACAAATCTAAATTTGTGTCTATAAATTTATTACTTTAATCGAAATAACGCAAATAACAAATAAGGATTTTTAAAAATTTCCTTCAACAAATACATAAAATCAAATTTGAACTTAATGTTAGTTAATTTTTAAAATTAACCTTAATTTCCAAATATATCCTTTACACTATTTTATATTAACACACAAACATATTAAAATTGAGATAACATGATACTATAATTATCCAAATACGACATATCATTTTATTATATAATTGTTTTATTGCACTTATGTTTTAATTTCTTGCATTTGTTTTTTTTCTCAATATAGAATTAAAAAGAAAAGGTTTAGTTCACTCCATTAATATGGCTAAAAATTCTGTTATATAAGTTTGTAAAAACCAAAAATTTCATAACACAATGTAAACGTCTGGCGATAGCTAATATATATTTTAATAGCTTGTGGATGAAAGGTAATATCAATGTGTATATTATTATATTATATGGTGACAAAGATGATAAATTTGAAACCATCATTTCATTAATTTCTTTTTTCAATTACCTTTCTCTCTCTCTCTCTCCCATTGTTCTTCTCTCCACCTCTCGATTCCATCTGTCGCAAACCCAAAGATAGATTTACATGCAAGTTACGAGATATATATATAAAACACACGCCCGACGTTTTTCTCCTTCACTTATCTCTCAAAAATTTTATTGGGATTGGAATTTTCAATGGCAGTCGAAGCTCGGCATCTCAATCTCTTTCGTCTACCGATTCTTGGCAATCATCAGTATGTTCAGTTTATTATTCGAGGGATTTGTTTCTTCCTTTTGCTTTCGTTTTCTTGCTCGGATTTCTGATTTCGTTTCTGCAGAGAGATGATGTTGAACAACGACGAAAGAAATGGGAGCGGCGGGTTTGGAGCTCAGATGGCGTATGGGGTCGTGGCACCGTTGTCTGGAATCACGACGGCGACGGATGCAGCTTTGCCTATGTACTGCTCGACGGTGGCGGATGCTTTTCCGGCCAAGATGAAATCAGAGAACTGGCTGGCCTCCTCCTCCGCCGCCGCGGCGCCTGTTTCGAGGAAGCGTTCGAGGGAATCGGTCGATCCAATATTACTTTCTTCGTCGTTCAATAATCGTGGCAGCAGCAGTACTGGTTTCCAATTTCTAGGTGAAGACATCACGATTCAGATCCACCAACAACGGATGGAAATGGATCGATTCATCTCCCAACACGTATGTTACACGACCTTCATCTTGTTTTTCGAATTTTAATTACCTTTGATCTCAAAATTAACGAAAACGCAGGCGGAGAAAGTGAGGATGGAAATGGAAGAAAGACAAAGGAGATTCTCCCGGAGAATGGCGGCGGCGGTGAAAGAAAACATATTGAAGACAGTGAAAGCAAAAGAAGACGAGCTGGAAAAGATCGGGAAGCTGAACTGGGCACTGGAGGAAAGAGTGAAATCCCTTTCCATGGAAAACCAAATCTGGAGGGATTTGGCACAAACCAACGAAGCCAAAGCCAACGCCCTCAGATCCGATCTAGAACAAGTCCTCGCCCAAGCCCAAGAAGAAGACGAACACCACCACCACCACCACCCCGACGACGCCGAATCTTGCTGCGGCAGCAACTCGTCGGAGGACAACAAACATCTGAGAAGCGATAATCGGACGTGCAGAAGCTGCGGGAAAGAGGAATCGTGCGTATTGCTTTTGCCGTGCAGGCATCTGTGCCTCTGTACTCTCTGTGCCTCCTCTCTCCATTCTTGCCCCGTTTGTAACTCCATCCGAACCGCCACTCTTCACGTTAATCTCTCCTGAATTCAACATTATTAACTGTAATAAATTTTTTTTTTCTTTTTCGAAATTCCACCTCACTCACTTCTCGATTGTAAAATTATTCAAAAATAATTTTATAATCTCAAATATAACATGTAATGTAAAACGCTAGTAGGCTATTTTTTTTTTTTTTTACGACCAAAATCCTCAGCCGCTATCTTCACGTGTGATTTGGGTAAACCACGAACTAACGCTGCAAATTACGCTAATCAGATAAATCACACTAGATAAATCATGTGTGACGGACTAATACTAAAAAGTGTTGGGAGGAAAATCGAAAATGTTGAAAGAGGAATCGAACTATTATTGATCTTTGGCCAAGAGTTTAACTGCTCCACGAATAGAGTACTATTGCCATTAGCATTGTTATTAAGGTAAAGGAAGTGAGGGTGACAGGTGCAGTGTAAAGGAGTGGCAGAAATGTCGCTGTTGCGGTGAAAATTAAAATGTAGATTTGGTGGCAAGCAATGCAATGCTACGGGCCCATTTGTACTGTAGCCCAGCATCCGTCCCGCCAAAACTTTATGACTAAAGAAAAGAACCAAAGTACGGAACCTACATACATATTACATACATCTTTTCAACAATATTTTTATTAATTATTCCGCCCCACTCCACTAATTTCTAGCTTCCTAGGCCCAAAAATCCCTAGATCATTTTATTAAATATTGAATAATGAAACCTTCAAAAAAAAAAAATTGAATAATGAATTAAGTTGCATGTTTTATAAAGAATAAATATATGTATATAGTTAAAGAAAATGAAATCGTAAATATAAAACAAATATAATGACATGATTAAAATAATACAAAACTTTTATATTAATGATGAGGGAAAATGATTTTTTTATATTTATTTTTTTGATTTTGATACATTAATATTTAATTTTCGATTATCTTGATCTAATTTCTGATGTGACATTTTGACAAATCAATATTTTTCAAGAGTTTATCAAAGTAACCATAAATTAAAAAGTAGTTGTACCAAAAACTCTAAATTAAACAAGTTGATGAATTAAAACAAAACTATTTTTTTCCGATGATAAATTATTATTTTGCATAAATATTGCGCAGAGGTGTAAAACGACTGGTTCATATAAAACTAACAACAATGGCACTTCAGTTGATGTAGTGATTTCCTATATAATATTAATTACTATTGTACACGATATTATGATGGTTATGCGCTATTTTAATTGAAGTGATTTGGAATTTTATAAGAGTTGTAAATACTTTAATATTATTAATCAATATACGTGTAAGGTAATTAATTAAACTCAGGCTCTTAATTATTAGTCCTCTTTGGAGAAATAATAAAAATTTACTCACCACATGTAAATATGAGAAATTAAAAACAAAACCAAAAAAAAAAGATTATATATTCCAAAAAAAATAATTATATTCCGTGAAAAAAGATTGGAGGTTCATTTGAAGATTCCGCCTGCCCGAGTTGATTGATGGGCTCTGTTTTGGCAGTGCTAAACGTCGATTTCTGGGTGACATATTTTTTACCCTTCCCGGAACTGAATCCCAAAAGGACTTTATTAATTTATTTAAGATTTTATTATTATTAATTATAAAAACCAAAAAAAAAAAAAAAAAAGTGACCAAGTTCAAGGTATAATAATAATAATAATAATAATAATAATAATAGGGAAGTAAAAAGTAATGGGTAGTGGTGAACTTCACGTGAAATCCAATGGTCCTTTTTTTGTTAATTCTCACGTCTGATTAATGGCGTCACGTGTTTATCATCAATCCACTACTCCAAATTGCTCAGATCTCTGCGTCATTAATCACATCTTATCTTGCAAATTATCATTATTGGAGTATATTAAATAAATAATAAAATTCATATAAAATACATTATGAAAGTGAAATGTTGGTACGTAAAAGTCTCAATCGACTTGGGGAAGATGATTCTAGGAGGAGTTTTTTTTTTCCCGATGATTATTATTATGAAATTTGACATTTTTGTTGGATGCCGTGAAATTTTTTTAAAAAAAACGTAGGTGGAAAAAGATTCTTTTCAGATCATATCATAAAACCGGTACGTATGGTTAATTGATAAAGATGTACGCACAATTTGGGAAATAAAATTAATTTTTCTATCCTCCATTATTTGATATTTTACATGGATCCAACTTGTCGATCAATTATTTTTTCAAAAAGTTCCTTTGGTACATTAGTTCATTTTGATGAATTTTATTATTTGGGAGAAGTTATTTATTATAAGGAATGGTATTAAAAAAAAACACAAAAACTATTGTGAAACTCGAGTCTCATCGGTACTCAAAAATTAAATAACTATAATTTGTCCCCTTACATGTTCCAAAATAAATTGGAATTGAAGATGAATAAATTGGTGTAATAGGCGCAAACAAGGAAACAATACTGATGCAATGTCTTTCTTAGAGGTAGAATCAGATTACAGGGGTGATTTTATTTTTTTGATTGAAAAAATACGTTAATTTGATACACAGCCAAAAAAAATTATCATCAATCCAAACAATTTATTTTGATGAGATCTAATACCATTGCCTATATGTTATTTGCTCATGGCTAAGTGTTTACAAATTAATGGGAAAATTTATGTTGTCAGTGTTCAATCGTAATTCATTATTTTTATTTTAAATAAATTTTAGTCATATTTCCAATATATATATATATATATATATACCTTTACCTTATAGTAAAAAAAAAAGTAAGTAGTAAAAAGACAACAAATGTAATCTTCTTAATAAATGGTCATCATAACGTGATCAATTTGATCATGTGTGATTTGTTTATCAAACAAATGGGGCACCAAAAATGTCATGAATTAATCAATTCGAGCTTGATTGATTTATCTTCATATATTTTTTAATAATGCTAGAGGTACAATCAATATATCGTGCAACGATATTTACAACAATTATGTCGTGATATTTTACTATTATCTCGTGAGATTTTGATATGATATCGTAAAATTTTGCATTCAATGTATCGTGAGATTTGATAAATTAAAATTTTGTATTGAATTTTTTGTGGTGTAAAAATTGTTGTACAAATTTGGTTGTACATGTAACATTCCTCTAAATTTTTTCCCAATCCAATTTTAATTGATATATCATTTAGCACATGAAGAGTAAAAACACATCCGAAGCATATATATATATTATTGTTTTAGAAAAATATATATTTGTTGCAAAAAAAATAAATAAAAAGAAGATGCATAGTAACTAGTAAGTAAGTAGGGTCACAGATGAATAAAACACATGACCCAGATGGAACATGGGGCCCCTGATACGGCAGGTACAGCCAAAAAGTTAGCAATTAATGAGGTTACGAGAACGGGACAAATTTTAGTTAATTTTTTTTAAAATAAAATTCTTTCGATTACTTTTGAATTGTTATTAATTAACGAGAAAAAAAAAAGTATTTTGGAATAATAACTATATAGATTGATAGTATATATTTTTATTTTTAATATTATTTTATTTTAGGTAAAAATTATTATTATTTAGTTGAATCATTTATCAACTAATTAAGTGATTTACCATAGTTAATGTTAGAATACCAAACTATTTTTAATCGATGTTAAATTAAACGTTGATTCTTTTTTTAAAAAAATATTATCAAATGTCTGATATAATTGATGGATCCAGGAGACAAGAATATACAATTAACAATACAATAGGGTTTTATTGGCAACGTGAATGGTTAAAATACACATTTGTAAACATTTATATATATATATATATATATATATATATATATATATATATATATATATATATATTCTTTCAAGTGCCCACCTACCATATCCACCATCATGCCCACCAATGATGTGGCAATATTTTATTGGACCTACAGTTTATCACATCTTTATCACATCCAATAGAATAGTGTCACATCATTGGTGGGCATGGTGGTGAGCATAATAGGTGTGTACTTGAAAAAAACTCTCTCTATATATATAATAGAACTCTATGGATTTTGTAATTTATGATTGTGTTTTGTTTTAATTTTTTTTGAAATAGCAGCTGATTGATTATATGTATGGACTATGGAATTATGTATTAGCAAGTCAAATAAAACTACAGTGCAACTTCATGTACTTTATCAACATCAAAATCCTTTGCTAAAATTTCAAACATGTTGTGCACAAAGGTTTATCAATTACAAGTGAGATCATTCTTCTCTTTTTTCCTTTTTTTTAATTTGAAAAATTACGTATAATTTTTTATGCAAATAAAATTTTGAGTCAGCCCTCAAAATCACATAAAAATAATTATCTTGTATATCTGACATAGCCCGGCTCATTAAATGTCATGATCCATCACATATTTTAGTTACAAATATTTTTATAAAATTGTGTCATTGATTAATTTTATGAGATAAATTTTTTATTTGACCAAACATATGAAAAAATATTATTTTATATAATAAAAATATTAAATTTTTTTACTGTATACATAAATACTAGTTTTATAGATAAATATAGACTATTTAAATAAGACCTACGTTGTTTTGATTTGCTATAATATTTATTGCCATGGTCAAGTCTAAATCAACATAATAGCGTACTCTTGCGCGCCAGGTGCATTATTTGGAGTGGACTTTAACGTACATTACATTTAATACAAAAAAAGAAAAAAAAAAAGAAAACCCACATTAATATTTATTATAGAAATAAATGGGTGATTGGACCAAACAATTATTCACTCATATATCTATGTCATTAAAGTTTCTTTCCTTAGTTATGGTGCACCCATTGAGTACCAAAAATAATTAAATATATAAATAGTATATTTGGTCTAAATCACCACACAACATATCATTCTCCAATCTTCAACCATATTTTCTAATTAATTATATGTCATTTGTCAACTTTTCTTGAAGGCAAAATCTTAGCTAATTAATGTAATTTCTTTGGATTTAATTTAAATAAAATAATCAACATTTCTTTTAGAAACCCAATTAATTTTGTGCGAAAGTGTTATCATATGTCATGTGAAATAATTTTTAATCGGGTAAAATTTATTGTTTAAGGAAAACAACGACCATTGAAATTTGAAAGTAGTCGATCAATTAATTCAGAAACCATTGATTTCAGATGTAAATAAAAGGCCATTCTTGTTCATGTTTGTTGAACATATCTATCAATTTGAATTTCATGATTCATTAAATGCACCAATTTTGAAGTGTTTTAAAAGTAAAAGAAATTGACCAAATTCACTAAAATATATTCCAACCTCCATAATTTGATTGTAGCCCCCAATCTTCAAAAGAAGGGACTTCAACTATCCTACCCGCACCATCATTTAACAAGCAATTAATTGTCATTTTCCTAAATTTCGTGCAACCATCTCCCGAATTGAAAATGAAATAACTTCATTGCGATATCTACTTTAAGCTATAATAATTTTTATGATGCCTACCCTATTGAAATATCAATTTCCACTACTTTTCTTGGGATTATAAGTCTTTTTCCTTTAATTTATGAATATGGTTGTTTATATATGTGTGTGCGTTTGAGCGCGTTGATATGATGAAAAATTATACTTATGTAAACAAGAGCTTATTAAATTATGATGTTCATCTATTGAGTATATAAGATGTTATCTCAGTGGTGCTCACAGTGAGTGATACCAAGATTAATTTATATATATGTATGTATGCATAGTCTATAAAAAAATTGTCCCACTTAGATTCATCGTCTATGGAAAAGAGAATGGTAGAATATGAATTGGATTCGGACTCTTGATATATAATATCATGTGTTTAAAATCTCATATTAAACATGATACGTAAGTATCAGATAGATATGCCTATATACGTTTTTATTCGTTTTAATCACACCACCCCTATCGTAGTTTCGAAAGTGAGAGTACTACTTGCCTCGAAAATATGAAATTCATTGATCAACGACATTCAAACTTCTCCATATAAAATAAAATCACAACTAGAAGATGTCCCCCAAGAACAAAATGGAATCCTCGGCCATCTTGACGTTGAAACTCACCTTCTCGCATTTATTATTATATCAAACAATACTCGTATCATTATTCATACTATATATATATTTACGGTAAAGATTTGAATTTCACCAAATTTCAGGATAATATATATACAAATAAATTAAATATTCATTGTAAGAAAAGAAAACCTCAAGTAATAATGTAAGGTCCATGCTGCCTTTTTTTCCTTATCTTTGACAATAAACCTTTAATTTCTTGAAACGTGAAGACAGGGAACTGTGTTAATCACACCCCTTTGTCCAATTTTGGAGTATATTTTTGGTCCCATAGCTAAGGTGGGGTGGGGTTCAAAATAAATAGCTAGATAGTTGGAAGCATATAATCAAATTTTTTGGATCTTATCGAATAGGATAAGACAAATTATATATGGGGGTGAATTGATTTATAGTTGATTAAATTTTTTCTTTTGTGCGTGTATAAAAATAATTCTTTAAATTTTAAGCATGAGTTTTATAATGTTAAAGATTTTATCCTTTAACAAGATATAACAAATTGCCCAAAATCATTAAAATCCTTGAAACTACACAAATATATATGTTGTTTAAGTTTGGTACCCTCCTTTGTGAAGGGGACACAATTATTTTAGATTTGAAAGATTAATTATGAAGGGACTATTCGCTTTCATTTGAAATTAAACGTTAATGTTGCTTCCTTTTCTTTGATACGTAAAAACGTGTTTTTGGTCAATCATGAAGATAAGAATCCAAAAACAAAATTAAAAAAAGCAACACAAACTTCTCAACTTGAAAGCGCACTTAACGCAAATTACGTGTTTACGCCATATATCCTTTTCCCATCATCACTTGATGTTTATGGTAGCTTACAAAACGAAATCTTGATCAATATAATTCCTTTTTCCAAGTTTGTGTTTAGTTGATAAAGTAGAAGTAGAATATATATATATATATATATATATATATATATATATATATATATTCTACTTCTACTTTATCAACTAAACACAAACTTGGAAAAAGGAATTATATTGATCAAGATTTCGTATATATATATATATATTCTTGTGAGAAAGACAAGTTTATATTGTGATGTTTTATCTAATCCAACACATAAAATATTAATTTTTGAAAGATGGACAAATACTTCTTATATATAAAAGAAATGCATAACTATTTGTGATGATGGTGTCTATATTGGTCCACAAAATGAGAAAAATGTAAAATTTGATGATTCATCCATAAATGAGAGGTAGATGATTGTGGAAAACCCAACTCCATATTACAAAATTCACTGAATTTATGCTCACTTTCACAACCAAACAAACATCAATCGGTCATTCAAGTGGACAACTTTTGCATTGGTGCCAAATGTAGATATGAAGGAATACATGATATCTAACACACAACTACTCTTCAACAAGAATATTAGATAAGTCGTGGCCTCGTGGGCCTATTTGTTTGATTAATTATTATTCGTTTTTTTGGCTTAAATTAGATTGTCATCAGTAAACAATTAGTAACTTTTTGAGTCATTTATGCAGCTCAATGAAATATAATTTTTAGTAATGATATATCATATGTTATATAGGAGCGAGCGTATGTTGTTTTTATCGAAAGTTATAGTTGATGGTAATGGTGTAGTTCAAAATATTTTAAACCGCATAGCATTCTAAGCGTCATGTTTCGATCGTTCTACCTAGTAGGGACAATGATTGCACTCTGACAATCTTTCTCCGAATAATTGCACTCCATGCAATCGATGAGAATCGAATCAATGATCTTGACTCTGATATCAATTGTAGGATCAAACACTTATCGTTAATTTTACCAAAATTTATAGCTGATGATAATGATGTAACTCAAATCTTTTAAACCACACATCAACACAAGAGCCATGGTTCAATCGCTCTAATTAGTGCACCCCAACATGTTACATCGATTTTGCATTTTTTATGTAACAGATATTGAAAGATACAAAATGTTAAATATATATGGTACATAAACTCTGACAATAAAATAAAATATTTATCTGTATCTTAAATATCTTCTTCCATATTTATCATAAAAAAATATCTTCTTCCATATGTTATTTAATTCATTGAATATAATTTTAAATACTTTTCTCTCCGTCTCACTTATTTGGATTGATTTTTTTTTCCATCCGTCCCACTTTGTACTTCAATTTTCATATTTAGTATTATTTTCTAGATTTTTTTTTATCAAAATAAGAATCTATCTCACAAAAATAACTCATGAAATAGTATCACACGAGTTATTGTGTTTTACCAATCCACCTCTATTAAATTAAAATCATTAATTACTTGTACACATTTTTTTTATTATTTTAATTAAAATCTTCATTAAATATAAGCAAAATGAAAATTTAATAAAATTTAACTTTTCAAACATTTTAATTTGTCGAAAAACTTAAATAAGTAGGACATAAAAGAGTAATCGAAAATGGCTCATCGATGCAATTGTAATGCCCTACCAAAAAACAAGAAGGGGCGTCCTATGTTTTAAAATCTTGCCATACTTTCTCTCCCATTCTTGTTCTTGAAAAAAAAAAAACACTCGAATCCCAACAATGAAGTAGACAAAGACAAGAGAAGTGAAAGTGACATCACCAAGAACCAACCATCACTTTAAAACCGAGTGAAAATAAACAGTTTTCTAAAGAATTGGTGCGTGTGTTCACCGGTAGCATAGTGTAGTATAGGATTGCATTATTTAGTGTTTGGCGCCTACTAATACTATTATCCATTTAGAGAGGGAGGAATCCCTTTGCCCCACCATTGTTGGACCATAGGATCTTTCACTTAGGCCCTAACCTATCTACCCACCAATTAGTGACACCCATGATTGTGACCAACAAGTGGTCCACTCGTAAATCTTACATCAATGAGGTTATATTATACATTTATCATACATTTTCGAGGTTGGGTACGTCTTTTATCAGACGGATCAATTTTATCTAAATTTACAATGAGAATTATTAGTTTTGACATAAAAAATAATAATTTTTTTATGGATAACCAAAATAAGAGATTTGTCTTACAAAATTAACCCGTAAAATCGTCTCAAGTGAGTTTTTATCTTTCAGATTTGATTTTTGACTTTTTAATCAATTCTTAGCTTAGCACGTACCCGTTGGTTAATCCCATCTAAGTGGGTTTTGAACAATGTGCATCGTTATTTCACAAGAGATTTTAGTGGTTTAGAAATCGATTGATTAAATATTTATTAGTAAATTTTTTTAATAATTTAACTTAGTTTTCTCTCCTTTTATTTGACTAATCATTTGTATCTTCTTTCAACTTTTTTATAGTTGCCTTAATGCATTCCACATATGGTGTTAAATGTGTTTGGTTTATCTTGAATATCGAGATAAAATCTTATCTTGGATCGAACACCATCATGATCATCACACAATCACTACTAATACTATATCCATCTATGGAGCAAATTAAGTGAATTAATTCATTGTCGTTAAAGGTAGATTGAACTCAACGGATCAGAAACACGGCTCAAGCTATACTTAAGACAGCTGAAGGAAGAGTCCAAACTTAAATATTTATGACATTTTTTTTGTAACGTTCGTTATTTTAATATTTTAATATGTATTATTTTCAAGATTAATGTGCAAAATTTTTATGTATTTGATATGCATGTGTCGGCGATGGCATTACCGACACACATGCAAATCAAATACATAAAAATTTTGCACATTCAAATACTAAAAATATCGGACGTTACATTTTTTGAATTGAATTATTCAAAGAGTGATCCGAACTCATGATCCTAATTAATTTCAAGTATTTGCTTGGATAAATTAGAATCATATAAGTTTCAAAATTATCCTATATTTCAAGAAACATAAGTCTGAATCGCTCCCGACAATCATAAACCTCTCTTAATAAAAGATATGTCTCGATAAGTGAGTTCGATTTTAAGTTAGAGTAAAAAAAAAAACAAAAGGGGATGATGAAAAACAAAGAAAGCATTAAATAAACTGGCCTAGCAACAATTACAAATTTACAACACAATTAATATATTTAGGAACAAAAAAAATAATGATTACCGTATGTGTAGTGGTTGTAATGGGCCCCAGAGGTAGCAACAACTGAACATGATGATGATTCACTCTATAAAGAGCCCAAAATTTCCAGCTTGTAATCAGAAACCCAATCTTGTCTGTGCAAAAAGAAGTCAATTGATTTTAATATCAGTGGCCCACATCTCTGATAAATCAACAGCAGGCTTGTTTCTGCAAGGACTCGAAGCAATTAAAAACCCAATCTGATTTTTTGGGCTTTATTATGGATAGTGACTTGGAAGGAAGGCCCAGCCCATGCCCCACCATCAATATCTGATTACTACAGTAACAATAATAACTAATAACCACACCACAAGCTCATGCCCCCCACCCCCCAACTAACCTACATAAATCGAAGTACATGTGTTGCGTGTGTATATATATCGTACGTGAATATTGTTATATAATATATATATATATGTATGCCACGAGTGCGATAAATTTTTTCAAGATAATTATGTAAGTAAATTAGGGGTGGTGGGTGGTGGTTTTAAAAATAAATTTGGGCAGACAAAGATATCCAAAACAATAAAGACTCGTTCGTAAGTTGAAACTTCTTATTTATTTATTTTTATTTATATTTTTTTGCCAATTTGGTGGTTGTGCTGTGCATGTGGGTATGTGAGAAAGAGACAACACACCACAATTTCCAAAATATCATTTCAGCAATTTATCTGCACATGCAATTATTAATTGTCTTGGTTCATGAAATATAGTACTTTTCGGACCAATGTGTTCAATGTTTGAAGCGGTGTTCGAAGCTCGAAAGGTAGATCTAAGGGTCTATTTATTTATTTAATTTTTTTTTTTACATCTCATATGTAAAATTTTTATAAACAAAAGAAAAAAAAAGGCCATTGATGGCACGAACAGTATCCATAGATTAGCATCGAACAAACCATTTTAAAACAACGTTTATCTATTACATCCATCATTCAGTAATTTCATATAACAAAAATCCATGATGTCGAAAAATTTTCTGCACCAACTGATTATATATCAATCAAATACGAGACCGAAATTACAATTTTCGCTTTGCGCTG
This sequence comes from Henckelia pumila, assembly GCF_033568475.1. Taxonomy (NCBI): domain Eukaryota; kingdom Viridiplantae; phylum Streptophyta; class Magnoliopsida; order Lamiales; family Gesneriaceae; genus Henckelia; species Henckelia pumila. The sequence continues at coordinate 194,725,592 of NC_133122.1, read as the reverse complement.
TTTCCAGGTCAATGAGTTAGTCCAAAGATTTATCTAATACATATTGAAAGATAACAGCTACGAGTTCTCACATCATAAAAAAAATTACAGTTTTCGCATAAAATAATAGGTGGTGGTTGATTTTATGAGCTAAATACAATATACTATTTTAATACATCTAAATCATGTCAATTCCACCATAAACTTTATGGATAGTAGACAACTCCAAACGAGTTTTTTTATTTTCGATCACGGAAATTATTTTTGGCCACTATAATATATTCAGTATGGGAATAAACTTTCGATCTTAAGATAGTGTTTAATAAAACTTTTAGAAGTACTTTTCAGTTTTTTCTTAATAAGAAAAAACTGAAAAGTACCTTATAAAAGCTCTCTCAAATACTAACTAAAAATATCATTAAAGCACTTTCGTAAGTTTTGTAATCGGAATAAAAAGTGAGTAATGAAATCAAAAGGAGAACACACAAAATAAAAAGATTTGTTTTTGTTACTTAATTATAAAAGTTTTGGGAAACTCCATGATTATTATTTTACTACGCATAAATTATCTCGAGTTATTTAAAAAATTAAAATATATAATATAAATCGGTAATGGGCCAAATTATTATTGTTAAAATTCATGGGCTAATATCTAATAGATTGGACTTGGTTAAATGTGAATGGACTAATTGCTCGATGTTTCGCCCGTGCTCTGCTGTAAAGCCGAAAGTCACCAAAATGTTGACGCAAATTTTTAAAAAATTAAAGAGGCCAGAAGACATGAAATAACATAGTAAAAAGAAAATATTTATCTCTCAATATTTTTGAAGTATTAAGTTTATTGATTTTTTAAAAACTGAAAGCATAACATAATGTCATAATCAATAAATTAGCCGCTTTATTATATAATTCACTTTTTCGAAAACTATAATTGATTATATTCGGCCAAATTTTTTTCACCATACAACAGACTTACACTTCATGTTTAGATTGTTTGTTTTAGCAAGAGCAAAAGCGATTATTGCTTCCCGTCATAATAGTATAGTGAAACCGTTACGGAAAATGTAAAGTTTTTAAAATTAATTGGAATGATTAAAAATCCAGAAAAAAAAACACACGCAATCAAAAAAAACCCATCTTAGGTGTTTTCGGGATTTCGAAGGTAAATTTTGTGAAACAAATCTACTAATTAGAACATCTATGATATTGCATTAATTTTTATGCCAAAACACAAAAGACAAACTCCAAAAAAAGAAATCTAAACTAAAATTTTTTAGCATTGCTCTACTCTAGTTTTAAAAATTATTAGAAAAGCTCTAACCTACGGCCGTCAATGTCAAGTTTCACACCCAATTATTTTTACACCGTTGATGTCGGCCATGCCAAGTTCATATCAAAGCTATGTCCATCCCTTAACGATGTCCAACCTTGAATGAGACAGACTACTAACCGATCGCTTGGTTCCAACTCAAATATTTTAAATTATACGGCAGTGCACACCCCCGTATTTTGATTATGAAGCCACAAGTGCGATTTATAGGAAAACAAGAACTTCAACCATTCATCTCCCAACAATTACGACTTGCCAATCCATAGGATTCAAGTACATTTGTCTTGGCAGCTGCAACAAAAACTATAGAGATGACAATTTCATTAAGGCTCAGCTTGGATAGAATTATTTCAAATCCATGGATTTCAAATGCATTTTTGTTGTTTAAAGAAGCAGCACCACAAACATCAAATCCATTTTTTTATGTTTATATGATAATTCATGATAATTAGGATGAATTTTAAGTTCATCCAATAAAATAGTGATTTAGAATCTTTTTTAATCCATCTAAGTAATGTGTAAATAATTAAGTTATGAATTTGAAATTTCTCTGTGTTTCATTGTTAACACTAAAATTATAATCGACATCCATGAATTTGAAATTCTTCAATCCAAGCACAACCTAAGGGAGTTGAATTTACACTCGATTTTTTTTACTTACATTCTATTTGTGAATAAATTTGCATTACATTTTACACATGAAATGATATGTAGATGACACAAAATAGATTGTAAATACTAAATATCATCTCTCTTTCAGTCAAATGTCAACTTTCAATTTACAGTGCTGTCAAAACAATGCACATGAATCACATGATACCACAGGTGATCAGTGTATCCAAAAAATGCCATAACTAGTGTGCGAGCTTATCAAACTTTCGAACCTCGTGCTATCATTTACGAGGAATTCCTCCAAGTATTTCATGTTCTCAGACAAAACTGGAAAGAAAGGCCAGATGAGCTCTCAAATTCGTACTCACTGTACAAAATCGAGGGATTACTCCCCTGTGCAAACTCACTAGTTTCTTAAGGTAACTTCCGGTCAGATTACAACTCATCCCTCAATCATTGATCAACATTGGATTCAGTTTGTGTGCTCAAGCCAGCTTCAAAGGCCGTGATCTTTAACCTTTCCACCCAAAGTAGAATTCAGGTGTGAAGTGTCAATTGGTTACCAAGAATAAGAAAATGGAATGGTATTTTTGGACATTTTGTTTTGGACAGATAAGAAAATGGGAAGTATTGAAGCTGTGGCAATTGTAAATTGCCTCAGAAAACACAAGGTTACAAAGCATAAGAAAACCCCATCAACAATGATTTATTCTAAAGCCTTATCACTAAGCCAATCAGTGCGCAAATTTCCTTTCTTTAATTACTGCATCTAGATCCAACATACCTATCGGTGCATCAAAGACTACAAGTCTGTTGATCCGAAAAGATTCATTAATTACGAAGTTAATACAGGAACAAAGCATCATTATCCTGGGGTTAGTCTATGCTACACTGGGAGTGTTTCTCCCCCTAATTAAATACCATTAGATCACGTGGGACCCTTATATTTTTATGGAAATTGACATGTGTGTTGATGATCCAATGGTTGTAATTTGACCACATCATGGGGGAGAAGTACTCTAGGTGTAGCATAGACTTAACCGTAAAATTTGAGGCCTCTCAACAGTCCGGTTAAACAACTGAAATATATATATTGATCAAAGTTTTCTTAGACGCCAAGTATCATCCAACTGAACCAGAAGCTACTAGCAGCTGCGAGATCAACAATTAAAAAGATTCAAAGTTGTGAAAACGTGCACCTAGATGCAGCGCACAGCCCATCCATCTGCGCGAGCACCCATGCACACCCTCGTAAAAGGAGAACTTAAGCGCAAGCCTTTGCTATTGCTAGGGTCTAGGTCGCCTTAGGTGCAAAGTTGCACTCATCATCAACAGACTCAAAACCTTGGGCCAATTTGTGTATTCAATGTATGCCTAGTGCGCATGAGGCTCCAAGACACCCGAGTGCCTTCTTAAATGAATAGATTTCAAGAAGCAAGTAGTGCTTGATCTTTTCAAGCTTACAACTTAATCATCACGTAATTAAAACTCATTTAGATCATGTAAATCTGATTTTCGAAATCGATCTATCTAAAGCAATTCTTGATCCAGCAAATAAAAGAGTTCTTAACACATCAGAGTATTCAGCCAACTGCACTCCAACGAAATGTAGTCATGGGATCAAGCACGATAACATTAACTTCACTAACAGATTATGCATAAAACTTAAAAGATTAAGAATTCAAAATCCTGTCAAATCAAAATCCCAAAAATAACTGGCAATTTAGGTGAAATGAAAGTGCACAAATCCGGAAGACAAACTGAAACTTCCACAATTACTTTTAATCTCAAAACCTGAGCTTGGAGAAAAACCAACGATTCTTGCCGGTCTTAAACCTTTCCTCGAACCGAGCCTTGATCCCCTTACAAGCCGTCACCTTCTTGTCACGTGAAGTGAGAGAATCCGAGGAAACCACGTCCTTAAGATCCACGTCGAGCGTGTAACGCGTAGGCATGATGTGATTATAGTTGACGACCTTGATGAAGGCCTTGACACGAGATTTCTTGGCCTGCTTCTTGGCGGAGTCCTTGCGGATGACCTTGCTAGGGTATTTCGCGATTCCAGCAACTAGGCAGTGGCCATAGGCGCGGTCGCGGGTTCCGTCGTCGAAGTTTTTCACGATAGTAGCTTTATGGCCGGCGAATCTGCCCTGAAGGAGGATCACCGCCTTGTTCGGCTTCAGGAATTTCACCATCTTCACTTGGAGTTGGAGCTGCAGTGGTGGCGGTAGCCAAGTTATTTCAGCAGGTGGCCACTGTCTAGGGTTTTTCTTCAGGCAAACAAACGGGCCTAGTTTAATGGGCCAATAATAGCCCAAAAATAGACTTCAATCCAAAGTGATATGATATTCATATATATGTGATGAGTTCTTTTATGGTGTCCAATATTATATGCCCATTTTATGTCCACCATGTACAAGTTAACTCATCTATTGTACTGGTCAACTCATCTATTGTACATGGTGGGCATGAAGTTGGTATATAATGTTGGACACCATAAAAGAACACTACATGGGGTTATTCTAAAGACAAACAAATGGGCCACAAATCCAAATATATGGTTGTTGGACCGTGGACGTAACTTAAAAAATCTGCTTAAATTAATTCCCCACCCCTTTTTTGAAGTGTATTATTAATTACGTTCATCTGTAAAAACATATTTATTATTAGATACAAACAAAACGATTTCGACAGTTGAGTAAATTTTAAAACATGTTTGGTTTTAAATAATATTATAAACAAAGCTCGAAAGCTAAAAACTCTAGCTTCAAAAAACATTATTTAGGTGCAAACGGATCAAACCTCTTCGTGAGCTTTTCGAGCCGGCTCAATAAATATTTGATTCATATTCGAATTTATCAAACTCGAGCCGAATTCGAACATGTTCGATTTTTTTTTCGAGCCGAGATCGAGCCAAAATTATTTTATTCGATAGTTCGCGTGTCTTAATATTTAATTAATAAAATATAAATATATATAAATTTCGAGCTTTTCGAACCATAATATCCAAGCAATAGTTCACGAATAGGTTCGAATATTTCGAGCCAAACTCGAGCCAAAATATTTGACATTATCAAACTTAATCGAGCTCGAACTCGAATATATCAAACCGAATTCGAGCTTTAAAATTTTACTATTATTCAACTCGGTTCGATTCGTTTGCACCCCTACCTTCAACCAACCAAATTTCTCCAACCAAAAAAAAAAGGCTTCTGAGTCTTGAACCATCCTTTTATGAAGATATCTAATTCAGTAGGAACAAATGATAACGGACGACTATCCATTCTAGATTCAAGTTCGTCCAAGGGAAAATGGCTCTTTCGACTAGGATTTAAGAGCGATGATGCTATATTTTTGAAATAATAAAAATTTTCGAACGCAACATTCAATTCAATTCAACATATATAAAAGCGTAGAAAAAAAAATTGGTATACAATCAAACATCTGGCACATGCTCGTGGACGATCCATGAAAAAAGCAAGAGGGATATCTGGCAAAGCTCTTCTATTAAATGAGTACATGGCAAGAGTTAGAGAAAGAAAGAAGAAACTACAGGATTTTCTAAGATCAAAGTTCAAACAGGATCCTTCTCAATCTCGAAGGGTAAAATATCAATGTCACTGCCTCATATCACACTCCGATTCATTGCTCACATTCCCTCGCATGACTTCAAGGTTTACGAGGAGGCGGTGGAGAACTGCTAGTGCTGCTGCTACTGCCACTTCTTCCTCTTATTGCCCTGAAACAAGTCATGAAATAAAACCAATATGAATCGGTCAAATGTCAGGCATATAAAATGTTTTACGGATGCAACTGATTGAAGATCATCAAGGTCAAATGAAACCAAACCTTTTAGGGCTGCGGCTCCTTGAAACCCTCCGTGGAGCCTGAAGCAAATTAGCAAATTGGAGCTTCAATAGAGACCAAACAGAAAAATAATGGGATATAAAAAGGAAAAGTTACAAACTCTGCGTGGGCTAGGCGATGAAGAATATGACTTTGATCTACCACGTCTGGCTGGTGGTCCACGACCTCTGTTCATGTGCAACAACAGGGGTCACCACGCATTCACATGTAATACAAATTATATAAATGAAAAACTGAACAACGAAATAATTAACCACAAATGCAAATTTAGTTGCTCCTGTGAGGTGATCCTGCAGATTATTGTTTTCTAAAATAAATGCCTTTGTTCTTTGAAAATCAGAAAGGATATTCTTCAAGCACAGCAAACTATGCCAAAAAAAACACATGAAAAGTGAAAACCACCATAATGCACAATAAAATATATGCTGTGAAATCGCGGAATGAAGAAAAAAATTGTGTATAACCTTCTAGGAGACATGGATCTTGATCGAGAACGAGCTGGCCTCCTTATAGGTGAACGGCTACGTCGGCGGCCAACTGGAGACCTTCTAGGAGGACTTCGAGCGTGCCTTGGAGACCTATGAACATAAAACCAACGAAGAAGAATCAATAATACCGATAGATTACAACAGTTGTGCACTAGAAAGGCATTCCAACATATGCGAGGTAGGTAAATCGGCAATGATTCCCTTTTCTGTCTTTGGAAGACCATAAGAAAATTTTAAAGAATTATCAATAAATCGAGGCCTAATTAAAGCATATCAACTTGTGCTCTAATAGGAATTATTTTAGTAGTTCACAAGCTTTATGAATTGAATAAAAGGAAGATATTTAAAGTCTACACCCATCCTTGAAAATAAATTATATATTTTATTAAATACCCAACATGCCCCTTACCAATCTTTTTACATAATTTATCAAAATTTTTTAAAATTAAAATATAAAATAGTTTTATTTTTTAATATATGAATTTATGATAAAATTCTAAAACTATTATATATATATATATATTTACATTATTTTCGTAGTATTATACATTTTTTGGTGATTTTGACCATAAAAAGATCTTATAATACCAAACACATCATCTTTAAGTTGTTAAAAATAAGTTCATCCAAACAATTTAACATCTTATTTTTAAAATAAGACCTGACAGCTTAGCTTATAAGCTCCTAAAACAGCTTTTAAGCTCTAGGAGCTTATAAGTTGTTTTTAATAAGCTTAGTCAAACACCCTATAAGTAACCAAACCAATTTATTGAACTAGGAACCGAAATTAGTAATTACCGAACTCTTGCTCAGCACCAAGTATATATTTCCTTGGGTATATGGGAAGCTAAAAAGCTAGCGATAACCAGAGTATTTGTTCGACCAAATTTCTGAATATATGATGACATCCCAAAATATGTGATGCATGTGTGCATTGACAAATATGCTAAGAATGGCAGTATGACCACCAGTCAACATACCGGCGCCTAGGAGGAAGTGGAGAACGGCGTCGAACAGGACTTCCACGCACCCGTCGCGGAGAACCTCTACAAAGAGTAGTACAATTCAGAAACTGCCATAGAGAAAAATATTTGAGGCAACAATTGAAAAATAAAACCCGCAAAAGAGCACCTAGGAGGTGATCTAAGACGTCTTGGTGGTGAATTGGGTGAACGGCCTCTAACAGGGGATGTAGGCCTTCTCCTAGGAGGTGGCGAGTCACCTCTTCTAATGGGAGAATCGGCTCGACGACGAACTGGGGAGTCAGCACGTCGACGGGGAGGAGGAGGAGGAGGAAGGGGAGGAGAATCTGGCTCCCTTCTGGGAGAAGCTCTTCGTGCAACAGGAGAAGCTCTTCGTGCCACAGGAGATCTTCTTCGAGGGGGAGAAAGGGGTTTCCGGCGGGGAGATGCTGAAAAAATCAAGAGCATTTTGCTAAAGCAAACATGCATAAATATCAAACGGGCATGGCAGGCTAACTAGCACAATAAAGGAACATACATTCTCTCTGCCTCTTTGGTCCATCTTTGTCAGCATCCGCAGCAGCATCGGATTTTGGAGCATCTCTCCTCGATGTGGCGGTGGGAGCAGCCTTGGGAGGTGGGGATGGCTTCTTTCGTTCAGGTAATGTAAATTTGGCTCTAACAACTTTGCCATCAATTTGGGCCTAAAAAATACAAGTGTAGCAAATCATATAACAGACCCAAGGGAATGAACAAGAATCATTCAATCAATGAAAAACTTAAACAAAATCATACACCGTCCATGTGTAATTGAGCTTTTTCAGCATCTGCCCGAATTTTGAACTCAATGTATGCAAATCCCTTTGGAAGATTAACCTTGAAATTAAAAACAGCAGCAAGCATTACATTTTTCTGAGGCATAATTTGAAAGAGAATAGGAGGGTTGGGAGGGAGGGAGGGTTCAACAACTTACAACATGATCGATTGCCAGCCGCACATTCACAACTTCGCCAAAGTTACCTGGAAAATACACCACCATGTAGTTATAAAACTCCAGCCTCAAAACATTTAAAACAAACTATCAGGGTAAATAGACTGTCTTTGATTGTCACTAGTCCATAGATTTTCCATTCATAACCGTTCATGCATGCCATAACAAATGGAAGACAATCAAATATTCAGCTTCTAAAGTAGAGATAGCACAGTAACAACATACCAAACATTTCTTTCAAATGGTTTTCATTCACATTCCTACTAAGCTGGTCAACATGTAGAACCAGCGACTCTGGAATTGGAGAAGCTTTCCTACAAAAACAGGTCATAAAGAATTTAGCATGAAAAAAACTACACCCCTACAATATCGTCAAACCGCTATCAGAACAGTGGCAGAGCCACGTTCAAGGGTAGTTCAATTCAAAATATTAAAGGATAGTTCAATTCAAAATATTAAAGGATACGAGAGCTTAGAATTTTAGCCCGGGTAGACTAAAATTTCTGGCTCCGCCATTGTATCAGAATCAAAAGGATAAAAAAGACTAAAGAACATCAACAGAAACATACTAAGAAGATTTCACTAAATTCTATAGATACTCAAACTAATGAAAATTAAGGTATAACAAATGCAAAGCAACTTTATCATACAATCTAACCTTGAGAATGAAATAATAGAAGCCAAGGACCCGTAAGGTATTAGAGTTTATACTGAAAGATGAAATTAAGAACTTTGAATGAAAAAGAAAATTTAACTCACTGAATGACTTTGATTCTTTCTCACCCCAAGGTGAATTCATAGACATGGAAATGTAAAAAATAACAGAGCCATGCCAATTTCGAAATCTAATTGAACCTTTCATGTCCAAACTTAAATATTGAAACTTGAAGGAACGGAAATAGGAATTCATAATGCTGATACAGATTTAGGATATCTCACATTCAAATGAACTTCTCAACAGTAACATTTTTATAAATGACACCAGCCTCGTATCATTCAAAACTCTTCAAATATAAAGAGCCTTTTTAAAAGGAAATTAAGGGAAAAAATGCACTGAAAACTTGCATAACAATGAGAAAAATCCAGGTCAATTTTTTTTACAACTAAAAAAAAAGGAACACGTAAACTAGCTTCAACTTAATTGATATGAATAACTGAATCTACCTAGGAGGTGGGGAAGCTTTCTTAGCATTTGGTGGTGGTGGTGGTGAGCGGCCTCGTTTTGCTCCTTCAGCAGGACTAAACAATACCAAATTGGAAGTAAAAGCGTGAGCAAAAGTCATGTGTGGTCAGTTGAACAATTCGGCCATATATCTTAATTCTCAGAAAATAAACATGTGAAAATATGGAGTCAAAACTTTTTTTCATATAAGAGAATATGGAGTTAAAAATCTGGCACGGTTAGAATTGATATTGGAGTTTGAGTGAAAACAATTCCTTAAACACAGTTTTCCTTTTCACATGAAGGAGTGAGAAATTAAATCGAGTTTCGGTCATCACAGTTCAATTAACAAAAAAACCGAGACATAAACATGTATACTCCAGAATATATGCTGTTTTGAAAAATTCGACAAACTAGACCCAAGCCCATCCACAACATAAGCTTATATCCTTGTACCGACAACTGGAATAAGAAATTTCAAACATTCCAAAATACCCATTACTTTATGGTCAGGCCTCATAATCAACCAACCCCATTTTTTTATATTCAGAGAAAAAAAAACTAGTATTCCGAACTGTTGGAGCAGAAATTCACCTCTTCCGGGGAGGAGCAGGGCTACGGCTACGAGAACTGCCGCTGCGGGAACGAGAGGAAGACGAGAATGATTTAGAGCGGGAGCGCGACCTCGAACTGGAGCGTGAGTCTGAGCCGGAGTAAGAGCCCGAACGGGAGGAAGAGCCTGACCTCGAACGGGACGGCGAGCGGGGGCGGCCACGGGCGGGTTTCGCCATTACAATTGGCACTCGGATAAACCCTAACCTAGATGGAAATGGTCTCTAACAACTATGGGATGTTTAGCATACATATATGGGATATTTTTTTTACTTATAAACATAAATCGAAAACAAAAAATAACAACCCCGGGGCCTGTGTACTACTTCTTTTTCTTTCTGTTTTTTTTTCCCCTTTTTTAAAAAAATTAAAAATATATATATATTTTGTATAATTATTTTCATTTATAAAAGAGAAAGGACCGGTATAAGTCCTTTTTTTCTCGATTAAGATTAAAATATTTTGACATTCACGATTTAATCCTAAACGTTTCGAAAATTTACTCTTAAAATTGTTCATTTACTCAACTTAATGGTTAAATTTAATTAGAGAAAGATAGATTTAATATCCATGATCGACTTTTTTCGTGGTTTGATTTCAAATGTTTTGGTGCTTTTGGTTTAATCCTAAACATTTGCATATTTTGATCAATTTAGCCTGTTAATTTAATTGCTAAAATTAAATGTTGACAAATAATCGGTTTTTAAAGAGAGTACATTTTCAATTAAAGAAGAATAAGATATATGCTACAGCAAAAAAGAAACCAACATTTCCTCTCCTCCAAATTTGATCATGACAGAAATATAATAAAACCTCAACCAGGTTTAATGACCACTAAGAAGTCGTGGACAAACTGAAGAAATGTTTTTTGAATGACAACTTTGTGATCTAGGAAAAAATACTATGTTTACACTCGTAAAACAATTGCAAACAAAGTCGCTGGATGCAACCTGAAAACTGACAAGGGTAAAAAGTTCAGATAATCAAGGGGGAAAAAGGTTGCTCATAAAACAAGAATTCAGATGTTTTATAAACTTCAACCACCACCAAACATAAAGAATCGTTGCAGACAAAATCACCCACCACAGCGGTCTCTCTTTTATGTATGTTCTCTCCTTTCTTCCCTTCTGTCTTATACAAAGAAATGAAGTGAACATGCACCTTTTCGACGAGGAGCAAGGGAAAAATAACTCCCAAGAGAACCTTACGTGGGTCTTGCAAGAACCAATGAATCTTTAAGCAAAACTTGAGATTTCTAACTTGTTGACATGGTTGACAAGAACTCTTTCACGTTGAGAGTATGTGGTCCTTGATGTATTTAACTCAATCAGGTAGCAGACAAAGCTATTTACCATGTTAAATTTCCTATCATACGTTAAACCGGAATAGCATCACATCCCCTTCTTGCACAACATAATCTTTTCCCTCTGATCTCAACTGCATGCCACCACCATATGGGTAAATTAGTTGAGGCAACAAGAGGTGAAAATGAAAAGGAAAGAACAATTTATTCGAAAGGATATATATATATCATATATGTATGACAAAGTGAGCTCATTCAGGCCCTCTTCTAATACATTTCCATAACATATGAGGTCAATATCAAACAGAACAAATTCAAATGTCCAAGCCAAGGGCGGGTAAAAATATGAAGTGAGAAGCCTATTATAGGACTTTAGTCTTGAAAAGAAAATATCAACTTACAAGTCCTTTCTCCCTTGCAGCTGCTAATGAACCAGCGGTGACAAAATCATTGTAAGCAACCTGACAAGCAATTTGAAATGGAGATGATGTCATTTGTGAAGCAAGTACAAACAATTAAAAAAAAGGAAACGGAATAGTAGATGTATATACTAACATTTCAAAGACCATGTTCTCCAAAGCAACAAAATGATCATGAATAATAACTTGATTTACAAGAACCTCTTCCCATAATGTTTAGAAAATGAATTAAATTTTCTCACATCTGAATATAAGAACTTAATGCATGTAGTTACAAACTGGGTGTCTGATGCTTGATCACGATAAAAGTTAACTTCGAATTTACATAACTATCCTCATCTATTGATTCCTTTCTAAAGCTAACAAAATTTAATATACATGGAAATATATAAACTGCAACAGTGGTTCTCACAGTCTCTGCTCGAATAAAGCCCCTCTCAAAGTCTGAATGTATGACCCCAGCAGCTTGAGGCGCAGTCATCCCTGCCAACAATTAGAATTGATGGCGTTAATACGCTCAAATTTGTTGGTATGCATATATTTTTCTAAATTTTCATCTGATTCTGGGCGATCCTAGAATGTGGAACCAATGTTAACCATCATCTTCAAGGGAAAATCATACAACAAAAATATTATATATTATTGACAGGCATATAGAGAAATAATGCTGACCTGATCGTATGGTCCAAGCTTTTGTTTCCTACATGAAAATCAACTAAATGGTTTAATGCTAAAGCAAGAAATTATCATCCATCAACAGAAAACTTTTTATTTGCTTCACCTTCTCGCCAGAAGTAAAATAAGTACGCAGACCTAGAAGGCTGTATGTTGCCCTTATGAGATTTCCTAGGCCACTTTCATCAACTCCAAGAGACTTCAAATATTCAATCCTTTCTTCTGGAGGAAGTTCAGTAAGCTCGGCTTCAACCTGCAGGATGAAAAACAGTTAGCGACTCAGCATGTTAGAGAAATATATGGTGATGTTCTTGTACCGGAGGAATGAGAGTAGAGATAGAGAGACCTGAGAGGAAAAAAAAAAAAGTAATGCATGCTCGATTGGAAAAAGGTTGCGAATTTTATGTAAAAGCAAAAATAATTCTCCCAAAAGGGATCCCCTGACCTGTGCGGAGATAGTAATTAGTCCAGATTGCAATTCAGAAGCAAGATTCGTCACATCTTTCACATGGTGATTGGTTCCAGGCTCAGCTAGGTCAGATTCTGCCACATTTGCAACGTATATGATAGGTTTCATTGTAAGCAAACAAAGATGCCTCACTGCGTCCTTCTGAAAATCTGTTAAAGACACTGATCGTGCTGGTTTTCCGTCCATCAGTGCCTGTTGAATCTTTTCAAGGGCAGACTTTTCTGCTTCCTCCTGCAATAAAACATGTTCAGTGAATATTTTCATAAAAAAAGGGTCTTTTCACTCATGGGCAAATGATAGGATCAAATCAGAAAGAAAAATTGGTAGCAGCAAGATCGCACCTTCATTTTGGATTGTGGATCTCTAGCTTTACCTTTTTTGAGTTTGTCTATTCTTTTGTCAACCTGCACTCTTTGTTGAAGACGCAACTTAGTTCAATCCAAGTGTCTATATAATATGTAAATCACACTAAACTTTAACAAGAATCCTAAGGCATGCTTTGATGTCCATACGATAGTGATTTTAAGTTATCTAAGCGAGACACTCACATACAAATAACAATGACTCAGATTATGCCAGAAATGAGAACGATTATGGTTGATCGGCAGAATATTAATTATTGTGTCTTATGAGCATTCTACTACCACCAATGCAAACAAACTTGCTCTGTCAGGTAGCTTTCAGAAAATGGGGTGTATAGAATGGAACAGGTATGTTAGAAACTATTTGTTCCATGAGCATGCCACTCAATAGCAATTCGGAGTGGTTTTTAGCTTTTTGAAAGACAACATCCCCATTCAAAATATGAGCTTTAAAATGCAAAGTACTGCTTGTCATTTGCATTAAAAATGAGATGGTACAGTTTAACAAAGCAACTATAGGCCGATTGATGGTGGACAACTGGGCCACTTCGTACTTTTAGTCATCAAGAAATGTGCATACCCATCCAAAATTTACAGAGGGAAGGCCATGTAAATGGTAAATAATGCTTAGTTCAATCCTACTGGTCAACATGAACTAACGGATCGGAAGACATTAAATGTTGCAAATTTAACTGAGGTATTGCAATCCCTGGTGGGCCTCACTAGTGGGAGGACAGCATAATTTGATCATAAACCCAGATCCTAATTGTCAACAGGGTCTTATGAACCACCACTGGGCTACTCTCCGCTTTTAATCCCCATTATACGTTTTGTTCATCCCATGTTAACAGAGCAAGGGCCATGTAATGCTTGGGTTTGGATCCGTTGACTGATGATTAATGACATTGACAAGGAATTTGGTTCAGGTTCTTAGAAATGTGATAACCCATGTGGTCACAGATTGGAAGAAATAAAAATGCTGCAAATTTAACTGAGGGATTGCAATATCCTGTCCTCATTTATGGACGAATGCGTATTTGTTCATAAAACTTAGATCCTATTCGTCAACATGGTCTTACACACCACAAACTATGTTGATAAGTTCAACAATCTAGAACAAAAAATTATATTTCATGTAAAGATTTTGAGGAGATTAACTTGATAATATACCTGATCTAAATCAGAAAAAACCAACTCTAAATTGATGACATCAATATCAGATTTTGGATCAATTTTTCCGCTGACGTGAACAATGTCATTATCTTCAAAACAGCGCACAACCTAGAATGGAAAGACAAACACAAATGTAGATGGAGAAAGTACTATCATAAAAAAAAAAGATAGACGGCACAAGAAAGAACCACTTTGAAAATGTGCAGCTAGTCGTCCACCGAAGCATTTTCGTGTAAAGAAAAGACAAAACTGAGAACACGTGGTACCTTCTATTGCACGCACAAAAGAACACAAAGATATCTGATACCTGAATTATGGAGTCCACTTCACGAATATGTGATAAGAATTTATTTCCCAAACCCTGCAATGATAGTCAGATATATTAATCGTACTCAACTATGCAAATTGCAAACTTATCATACATACTGAAAATAAGAATCTAAGGGCTCAAAAATAAATATATAAAAATCCAAGGGGCAATTTAATACATATAAAATTAACATTTAATTCAACGGACTAAAGAAAGTGAATGATAAATCGTTCACCTCCCCTTGACTGGCTCCTTTTACAAGCCCAGCAATATCAACAAACTCTATGGATGCTGGGACCGTTCGTTGAGATTTACTCAGCTTAGAAAGTACATTCAGGCGTGGATCTGGAACAGCGACAATCCCGACATTAGGTTCTATGGTGCAGAAGGGAAAATTTGCAGCCTGAGCTTTCCCATTCTCAACCTGAATGAATTAATGCGAACATGAACATTCACTTCCCGACAGCACATAATCAATTTTACATCAAAGTAAAGATAGGAATCAATATCAACACTTCTTCATTACTTGACTGCGACATGCCATACATTTCAAATGCAAGGAAGACAACATTTAATAAAAGTGTACAAACAGTGAAATGACTTACTGATAGCTCCAAGAATAAATGATGCCTTATAGCCACACAAACAACAAAACATAGATAATAGCATGAACAACAACACTAACATGCGTAGTGGACCATGAAAAATGATAGAGTTGTGAATTAAATTGCATCGTCAAGTACTCATTGGGAAATGGGGAGTGTAAACCAAACTCAGACACCGGGTTCAACATAGGCATGAAGGAAATAAATTACTAGAACATTTCAAAAATCATCAACAGTAAACTGACATTACTCCTCAGTTTCCAGCATTTCAACAGTTTCACGTCGAACTAAACATAATCAGAGAATAGAAACCAAAATTAATCAATCCCGCTTCAATTCCAAATCACAACATGATCTTGCACAAAAGAAAAAAGGCAGAAAAAGAAAAACAAGGGAACTTAAATAGCTTAGTTAAGCTCATCCATTCCAAACTCTTGGAAAAACACACATACCACTGCATTGAATAAAGTTGATTTCCCAACATTAGGGAGTCCGACGATGCCGGCCCTCAAGCTCATGCTTATCTTGGCCGCAGAGAACCGCCGCTTAACAAGCATCGAATGCGATGTCCATTGTGAAAGAAGAGAGGATTCGAGAGGAAGGGATGACAGCATCGAAGGAATCAGCAGAGAGCATCGCGCTATTCTTGCCATTAAATTGAACACAGCCGAGAGAAATGGAGAGGAAGGAGAGGATTTTTTGTGCGGCGGCAACCTTTTTTATTTGGGATAAATTCCAGGGAAAACGAATGTTATATATATAGATAAACTTCTATTTGAATTTTTTTTTTAAAAAAAGTATTTAAAATAAATTTGTAACAAATATAATGCGACCATGTCCCGAGACATGAAATGCATCAATAAAATCGTGACACCTATCTGATGGGGTTCTTTCTTTTTTTTCCTTGATAGGTTACTTCGTGCTTCCATCAAAACTTTGCCTTGTTCAATCTAATACAAAAACGTCCACGAAATACTGTTATATATCAAATTTGTAAAATTGATCTTCAATTTGACTCGATCATGCAAAACTAAAAAAATATTATTTTTTATGTTTAAAATATTAATCTTTTTTTTTTTAAATATGAGTCAAATCAAACCGTCTAACAAACTGGTTACAATGCAATTTTGCGATTTTTTTAAGGATTCAAATCGAATCATCATAGATAGTAGTCTTTAGAAAAAAATCATTGTTTTATAAGTAAAATTATTATTATGGTTTTGAGCAGATTACGAGTGACGATCGATTTGCGGTTATTTTTATGAATGATCGAGCAGAATGCAAAATGTTAGAATGTATGTTCAGATTGATTTATATATAAAAAAAATTAACAATAGATTGTCTTTAAATATAAAATACAGCCTCTCTTTCCTGTGAATCTAACCTGCATGACAATACAGCCTCTCTTTCCTGTGATTAATTATATCCTGCACGACGCATATACATGTGACGATAATCATCGAGCTTCATCCTGTTGTTCCATTCAAGATAATGAGAAGCGTTTCAATGTTTTCTTCACAGTTGAATTCATTTTTTGTGTGTATAAACGTGTACAACCAGACTGAATGAAACCAGAGCTCGAGTAAGTATAAGAATAGCAGATCAACTTTACTGATGACTGCTACCCTCTCGAGAAAGCCGGACAGATGCGGCACGCACCATCTCAACAAGATTGTTGTCCAGGGCGTCAAGCTCACCAGAATTCCGTAGAAGATGATACGAAGGCGCCAAACGATCTGCTGCAACCCGTACCAATTTCCATTGGGACAAATCAGCTGCAACTTGAATTACTTTTGCAGGTAAATTTGTAGACAAATTCAAGCAAGAGAACACAATGTCGTAACATTCTTCATAAAGATACCGAATGAGCCAAAACTCAGCTAGCCAACAGAGCTCCAAATATGATTGAATTTCTTCCAATTTCTCTTCTGGATCCAAATTATCCCACACACAGCCGAAATTAGGTGCAGGCAACTGGTCAGAATAGAACCAGCTAACAAGTTTTTTGAGCGAATCCCAACTCACAGGAACCTTGATAGTTTGTGAATGGCTGCAACACATTTACAAAAAAATATACGTAGCATTTCAGGCCATGAACATAATATATCTAGTTATTCGTCAAACGGCTTTTTATAGACATCGGACAACTATATGGTAATGGAGTATTCTTAAGAAATGGTTAGGCAAGCGAAAACATTGTCCTAATCACGTGTCATAAATATCATAAATCATAAACAATGAAAAACATCAGTTTGCGCAACTTGATATTTCATTCCAGCCTCCAGGTATGTTTACCTATGAGATACAAGAGAAAGATCAAAGTGCATCAAGCACTAAGCATCCAATCTTGTGGCCTATAAGCAGAAAATTAACTTCGGCAGCATCTGTAAGAAGACGTCATTTGTGTCTGAGCTAAAAATTAATGGAGAAAGTGGTAAAGATGTATGCACTTTATAAACTACCCTCCTGTTTAAATATCCCAAGAACCCGGACAGTAATAAAACATAATGTGAATCAAGTATAAATTCATGAACATATATCATAGAGGAATCATGAAAGAAAAGTTCGAAACAATTCGATGATGGTGGATATATTGAAATTTCATCAAGATTAAATCCAATAGTTAGATCACTAGAAGCAAATATAATACCTTTCTTGCATTCCTGATCGAAACAAGGCCTGTAAATAATCGGAGCTTGACTCCAATACAACTTTGTGAACATGCAAATGAGGAGCTGAAGCAGAGCAACTATTGCACTTCCAATGTACCAGTTCTGTCGTGCTTGCTTCCACAAGAATATCACTGATTGCACCAAAGGAGAGAATATAATCATAATCATTATAACATCGAATCAAACACAACGAATATCTCAGTTACATGAGAAATATGAATAAATAGAAATCACTAAACAGTCTCTCCCTTGGCACGAAACTGGTCCTTGATTTTTTGTAGCAAGGTAGTTGAATAGGTAAACCAAGGATTTCCAATTCCAATTCAGTAAATTGCATGGCTCGAGTTCCAAGTACTCAAGCAAACATAAGCTCGGGCTTGAGCTCAATTTTCATTTTTCAAAAGCTTCAAATGGCTCACGAGCTTACAATTCTTTATCAATTTTTTTTTACATTTTGTTAAAATTTACTAATAAAAATGTCATTATTGATTTAACAATCACCATAGAATATTTTTATAATTTCACACATAAGCTCGTGAAAGTGAGCCCAAGCTTGCAAGCCTAACTCATAATTTGAGTTCACAAAAATGTTCACGAAAACAGAACTTTTCAATCAAAGCTGAGCTTGTGATCCAGAACTCGAGCTTAATTTTTTCTGTCGAACACCAGCTTGAAAATTGAAATTTCACAAGCTGCACTTATTTATACCCTACTCAATCAACTATATGTAAACAACATAATTAATTTTATCAATTGTAAATTGATGACTGGTGTTTTCCATATAAAACTCCTGTCTAACTCAACATATTATTGTCCAGACTCCAGAACCATCTCCAAGGGATAGAAAAGCACATACGAAAAATGATGGTTGGCAGGCTCGAGAGCGGGACTTAGATCAAATCTTGGTATAGGGGTTTCCCAATTTGGTGCTCTTCTTTGTAGCATTTTCAGCAGACCTTCCAATTTACAGTGCTTCGACAAAATTTTCAGATTCTTTACAAGGTCATCACTGCCATGTAAATATCCCAAATATACAAATTCTAACAACTTCAAAAGTGACTGCCGATCCACGTGAGCAGAAATTTGGACAGAGTTAATTACTTTTCTATGCAAATCCTGCTGTACATCCGCCCCACGGCATGATTTCTCTGCAAGAATTGATTTTTGAGGAGGCAGTAATGATGGACATCTAACCATAAGAATTACTTCATGAACAAAGACAGCTTCTTGATTTACAAGATCGAGCCTTAAATCAGCGTTCTCATTCTCACCAAGTGTTTTCCCAATCCGCTTTCCCATTTTACTTGGGAAGCCATATACTCCGAAAAAGCACAATATATAGGCAGCATACCATCTCGAGCCCGGAGAAAACATACTGCCACTGCAGAGTTCTTTGAGTTCCTGAACTATCTGATCTTCAGACTGATAAGTTTTTTTAAGAGCGGAATGATGTACCAATTCAGCAAGGACCCATAAGCTAAAAAGCAAAAGCATGTCTTCTCCTTCCCACTCTTCTGCACCGGAGAAGCAACAAATCTGCTCAGTGACACAATCTTGCAAATGAGGTACCAAACTTGCTCTTTTTACACGAACAGGATTCTTTAACCACCACCTTATAAAGGCGATCAAAGTTTCTGCACCTTCACATTTAATGACGAGCTTTCGATATTTTGGCAGGCTAGAATGACATGCCAAACTCAATAAGCTCACCACAATTTGAAGATTTCCGGGAATCGCAAATTTACTTCCCCCTAATTTTAGAGTCTTTACTAAATTTTCAAGATAATCCTTGCTGTTGGATGGGAGTAGTTTAGACAGTATGGACCTAGACATGGACGCGATATATTTGCTTCTAGAATAAACCATCATAACAACTGCCCTAGCCGCTGATTCACCCTGGACCACATATGTGGGACTTATTTGAGAAGTACGGTGCGGTATCCCTGTTGAGTCAATGAAGGCCAGGCTGTCAAACGGAAAAAAAAAAAGGAAAATATGTAAAACACAAATTGAATAAGTTATGTATCACGAAATAAACATCGCGAACAGTTGCATACACAAAATATGGCATACCATACACATATTATAAGGACCTTAAGTTGAAATTCCTTTTTATGCATCTCACGGTTGAAATTTTCAGCACAATTTGCTGCAAGCCCTCCCAGAATATCCCATACATATGGTCTGAGAAAGAGGTTAAAATTTGCATTAAGACCTTGTTGCACTGTGATGGCCAGATCATTCTCAGATGGCTCAAGTAGCATTTGATGAATTTCGTCATAATTGTCCAAAAGAAGATCAAGAAGGACTCTATCCACTCCTTCTTTCCAAAAGTACTGGTGATGATCACCTGCCCAACGAGTGACAAAAGCCAGGCGGCATGCCTCCTTCACAACGTGCATTTGGCTTGTAGCGAGCTTTTCAGATTGTGAATTCCAAGTCTTGATTGTCATGATCACCACTTTGACAAGGGGCTCAGAGCATATGCTCATCATTTGTATACATCCTCTTTTGCTTAGCTGATCAATTCATGCAGCAAAACAATTCAGGTGATAAAAGTCAACAAGCACCTTATAGGATATGAGAGAGTCTGTACAACATTTAGTGAAATACAACCCACGTAGTCTATACTGTTATGCTATCTACAAATAGGTCATACAAGAATTTTATGCAGTATCGATGTCTGCGGTGGATAATCGAACGACTATTATGCAATGGAATTGTTTCACTTAGTCTAGCACATTCTTAATCAAACGAGTTAAAGTGCGAAAGAGTACCGCCAAACATTGTGCAAGTTTAAATGCCTCTACACGGACTGATAGTGCATTTGAACAATCCATGCAGGCCACCATCATTGTCATAAGTGCTTCCCCACTTTCTAGTATCTTATCTGCCGCGTTACGACACAGAGCTGACAAGGAAAATCATGAAAAAAGGTTGCAAGTCCACCATCATAGCTTCAACAAGGAGACTAGCTGTAACAAGTAGAAGTTCTGTAACAGTATGAATACCTAATGTAGAATACAATTGCAGGACAACGACTTTGGCTGAATTGTCAGACATGAGTTTTGCAGCATCTAAAGCATTTAGGAACTTAGAATCATTACACGCACAGAACCTAAAAGGTGGCCATCGCCACAGTATTTTACTTAAAAGAGAAGCCATTTCTAGAAAGAATTCAATTGGTTTATCATCAACGCAAAATCTAGTTATGTTACAAACAAGGAGACTGACAGCATTAGTTTCCTTCAAAATCTGCAGTACTTTGATGTCTTTTCTAGAACTAAGCTTTGATAAAATGGAATTTAAGGCAGTGGCGCAAGACAGGGCAACTTGCAGTTCCTGGGCAGATATCAAATCCACTAAAGGACCAATGAGGTCCAAAACTTTAGATTGCAGCATTGAACCCGGTAAGACATTGGCCATCTTCACAGAAACATCAGCGGCCAACCTCGTTAACGTCTGACTTTTGGATTCCAGAATACTCTCTATTGCTTCGGCCATATCATCCACTGAATCCTGGAATAAGTAGAGACCAATATAAATTTTCAAAAAGCAGGTGGTGATCATCATCCATTCATTTGATGAGGTAAATAAATTTTATATAACATGCTTCATATGACACCCCATATTATGCGTGTAACTTTCATATTCACCATGTTATTATAATTTAATTTAAACTTCTTAAACATGGCAAATGCCTCACCCATGCCATTTCAAATTCCATGAGCAATCGGTCAAGTCAATATATTTTACCTATAGTCCATAACATCCAAAATAACAACTACATCACGTACTACTGTGTCTCTGGTCATTGTAAGCTTTTGTTAATCCATGTGAAACATACTGTTAAAACCAACACATTAAAGATATTGGAGTCAGTTTTTAATCTCACTATGAATACTCCCCAAAACCAAATATATACATACTATTCTCGTCACATACGGTACTCCACAAACAAACAGATGCATGGTACTCCCATCATGCGCAAATTTTTTTTTTTTATTGTGTGGTTGGACTGGGCAATCTTTGTTGGTTATATGGATTTGAGAGGCGAAGTTTTCTAGAGGAAAAAACATACTGCCTAGTAATCGAATTCATCAATTATTCACATCGGTAGAGTGATGATCAACAGGAAATAAATGCAAATAATAGATAAATGTGATTCTATATAAGTAAAACATACACACATAGGTTAGAAGTCGTTCTTTGTCTGATCTGAGATAATGTTGCGTACCTTGACAAGTGGATGTTGTAATGACTCACTTGATATACATTCAAGGAACGCATCAATTGATCGAATCACTAGTTTCTGTATCTCAAAGTCCGGACAATGCCATTTCTTTGCGCTCTCTCGGTTTTTGCACCTTCAAGATGCAACATACAAGAATGCTCGGTTGTAAGGTTAACTAAATTTTCGACTGAAATCTACTACACCAGAAACTCAGTATCATATTTCATCAAAAACAAATTCTAAAAAAAAAAGAAAATTCAGCATCATAACCTTATGTCATATTAATAACATATTTTAGCTTAACCTACGTCTTGCAGCTCGGAATTAATATTTCTCCAACTGATGTCCATCCAGTGAACTATAAAACTAAAATATATATATTATATTATATATAAATATATAAAAAAGACAAGGAAGAAAAAAACCGAAGATTCTACTGATGATTGAGAATATGAACAGCGGCAGGTACCCGAGGTTGAGAGCGTGGTAAAGGCGTCGATGAAGAGTGAGCACGTGGCCGCTGATTCCGCGGTTGTTCTCCGCCGCGCCGCTCTTCGCAACCGCAGATGGTCGCATATTCGGCTTTGATTGATTCTACACTTCCCGCGTACAACTACATCGATTTTTAACCAATCAGGATCACAACTGCCCAACGGAATGAAATTGGGCAGGAACCAATTCAGGACTTGCCTCCATAAATAAATCTTACTGGAATCTCATTTCTTCCAATCCTCGTTTTCGCTGTCCCTGGTTTAGCCTTGTGTTTATCAAGTCTAGAATTAGAAACACACAAAGTCACGTGCTACAGCATACGGAGGCACGTCTCTTGTGAAATTGTCATCTGGAACACGACCCAGTGGACTCATTTTTACGGAAAAAAAAAATATTTTAGCATAAAAAAATAAAAAAAAATTTAGTGACACAAATAAGATATATATTATATCTCATGAAATTGATTCGTGAGAACAAATTTTTTGTGTATTTGGAAATTGTTTATCACACTCATTCCTTTTTTTAAAAAAAATTCGTGACTCACACACATGCACATTCCTTAGCTGCGAAGATATCGACCATTTTTCATAAAAAGAGGGTTAGATTGTTGTTTTATATATAATATTAAATATTATTGTTATTATTATATAAGGTTAGAGTCGTAAGAATAAACTAAATATAGAAGAAAAAAATTTTTACAAAAAAAAAAAATGGGAATGGTCATTCCCATGAACATGAGAATCGTCATTTTCATGGGAATGGTCATTCTCATTCCCATGATCATACAAAACATAGGCTCAGTTCTCCATATCAATCATGTTTTTGGGGTTTGTGATACAATTACAGATATAGTGTCAAATATATGTTACGGGGCGTATTCATTCTAAATTTTTAAAAACTTTTAATGACTTTTTTAAACTTAAAAGGGTTGACCCCGAAGGAGACCTCATCCCACATGAATCAGAGACTCATTGGCTCATGAGGGGTTAAATCGAGGGATGTGCACGAACGAAAGGGACATGAGGAAGGGAGCAACATGGCCAACCCCCATAGCATACCCCACAATATTTCAGCAGGAAATATGCTCCACACGAGGATCGAACTCGCAACGCTGAGGAATTTCTTCTCACGTCACCTAGGTCTTACCAACTCGTCTATGCTCCTGTGGGCTTTCAACGACTTTTTTAAAGTGATGGACTTTTGTGAAGTTCATGGACTTTTGTGTGTATTCATTCTTGACTTTTAAAAACTTTTATGGACTTTAAAAGTCTATAGGTATTCAATATAAACTTTTACATACTCCATAAAAGTATAGTGGTATTCAAAATAGATTTTTATAGAGTTTTAAAAAATCAAGTTGTATTCAATCTTAACTTTTAAAATTATGTAAAAATTAAGTGGTATTAAAAAGTTATATAGATTTTCAATGATACTTATTAAAATTTTTAGGTACAAATATGGAAGCATATGTACCATTAAAAAAAGTCCATATTTTTCTTCCCCTCATACCCAAGATTTTTATAGATTTTTTTTTCCTCAAACGTCTAGGGTTCTAGGGGTTTCTCTTCTCTCCACAACTTCTCGTCTTCTTCCAGGTAAAATTCTTTCTTCTTCTTTTTAATAACACTTTTTGAAAAGATGGATCAATTTATTTCATATCCTCGTTTTCTTCACAAATAATATTTCGGGTTTTGATTGTGCGTACGTGTTAGCATGTTGCATATATGGATTGATTTTTTGGATGAAAGTGGTGTGTTTTTGTTTCTTTTTATTTTGAAAACTTCTATTGATCTCCATCTACTGTTCTTGCTGTTATATGGCTACAATTTTGCTGTTGTTTTATTTTAAAAGATTATGCACGTTTATGTATAAGCATGTGTTGGTGGTCATATGGATGTGTAGGGTAGCGTCCGTATGTATGTATATAAATAAATTAACATGGGTGAAGTTTGGCGTTTGATTTCTTTTATTTATGCAACGTGTACTGGTGCAAAGTTTTTTAAAAGAATTTGTGTACAGTGGCCATGTGAATGCAATTAGGTAGCGGCCATGATTCATTTATTATTATTTTTTTAAAAATATTCAAGTTGGTATGTGGAAGCAAGTGTGCGTGTATATTTTATATTAATATTATATATATGTACAGTATTAGTTTTACAATATAGAAGTAATTATTAAAAAATATATGTTGATTGTTTGAGACTACGTATGTATATATATGTACGAGGGTTGAAGTATTTTAAGGATTTTAAATTATTTGTGGCGAAGTTATAATTGAAATTATGGACGTGTGGATTTCGGCCTTCGGATCAATAATTTATACGGTCCACAACCCTTAGAAATGAAAAACTTTGTAAACACCACAAAAATTGTTATACATTTTGTTTTATTTTATTTTTACGCTAGGTGAACGAACAATAAAAATAAATAAAATAAACAAAATAATATTTCCTGCAACTGTTTGAATTGGTAAACGTGATGCATGTTTGGTAATATATTAGATCGAGATATTTTCTATTGCTGAAAATGGGAGATTTACAAGCAAAATATAATTTGTGGATGATTGAAGAGAGCAATGAATTGCTTAAACTCATGGTTGATGATGTCATGCGAGGGTGGCGTGATAAAATGAGATGTTGAACAAAAGAACGGTGAAAAAAATATACTTCTCACGCTTAAGGCAAAAATAGTGTGTGAAAAAACTTTCACAAAGTATCAAAGCCGTTTGAAGTTGTTCAAACAACGATACAATAACTATTCTAAGCTTACACGCCATAATTCTGGATTTGAATGGGATCCTGTGACAAATAAATTTACGGCTAGTGATGAAGTATGAGATGATTATTTTAAGGTGAAGGTATGTTTAGTTAAATTAATAAATTTGCATTTGCTATTATAATTAGAACTAGTTTTTAACACTCGTTACCTTTTGTTTTTCTTCAGTCTCACCCTAGACACGAGCATTATCAGTTCAACACTTTTGAGGATTATGAAGATTTGAGAATTGCAGTTGGAAATGGAACTGCTATTGGAAAATTCTCAAGTGCAGTAGGAGATGATACTGATGCGAGAACATTTGAGACAAAACAACACTTGTTATTTTTTATTTTTTTTTGTCTCAAATGTTCTCGCATCAGTATCATCTCCTACTGCACTTGATAATTTTTCGATAGCAGTTCCATTTCCAACTGCAATTCTCAAATCTTCATAATTCTCAAAAGTATTGGACCGATAATGCCCATGTCTAGGGTGAGACTGGAGAATAAAAAAGTAACGAGTTTTAAAAACTAGTTATAATTATAATAGCAAATGCAAATTTATTAATTTAACTAAAAAAACTCTCACCTTAAAATAATCATCATATACTTCATCGCTAGCCGTGAATTTATTTGTCACAGGATCCCATCCAAATCCAAAATTATTGTGTGTAAGCTTAGAATAGTTACCGTATCGTTGTTTGAACCACTTTAAACGACTTTGATATTGTGCGAAAGTTTTTTCACACCCTATTTTTGCCTTAAGCGCGGAAAGTATGTTTTTTTCCACCGTTATTTTGTTCAACATCTCATTCTTATCACGCCACCCTCGCATGACAACATCAACCATGAGTTTAAGCAATGCATCACTCTCTTCAGTCGTCCACAAATTATATTTTGCTTGTGAATCTCCCATTTTTCGTAATAGAAAATATCTCGATCTAAAATATTACCAAACATGCATCACGTTTACCAATTCAAACAGTTGCAGAAAATATTGTTTTGTTTATTTATTTTTATTTATATTGTTCGTTCACCTAGAGTAAGAACAAAATAAAAAAAAATGTATAACAATTTTTGTGATGTTTACAAAATTTTTCATTTCTAAGGGTTGTGGACCGTATAAATTACTGACCCGAAGGCCGACATCCACACGCCCATAATTTCAATCATAACTTCGCCACAAATCATTTAAAATCCTTAAAATACTTCAACCCTAATACATATACATACGTAGCCTCAAACAATCAACATATATTTTTTAATAATTACTTCTAAATTGTAAAACTCATACTGTACATATAATATGAATATGAAATATACACGAACACTTACTTCCACATACCAACTTGAATTTTTTTTTTTAAATAATAAATGAATCATGGCTACCTAGCTAATTGCATTCACATGGCCACTGTACACAAATTCTTTTAAAAAACTTTGCACCAGTATACGTTGCATGAATAAAAATATCTCAAACACCAAACTTCACCCATGTTAATTTCTTTATATACATACGGACGTTACCCTACACATCCATATAGCCATCAACACATGCTTATACATAAACGTGCATAATCTTTTAAAATAAAACAACATCAAAATCGTAGCCATATAGCAGCAAGAACTGTAGATCAGTAGAAGTTTTCAAAATAAAAACGAACAAAATCACACCACTTTCATCCAAAAAAATCAATCCATATTTGCATCATGCTAACAGATACGTACGCAAAATCAAAACCCGGAATATTATTTGTGAAGAAGATGAGGATATGAAATACAAATGATCCTTCTTTTCAAAAAGTGTTATAAAAAAAGAAGAAGAAAGAATTTTACCTAGAAGATGACGAGAAGCGGTGGAGAGAAGAGAAACCCATAGAACCCTAGACGTTTGAGAAAAAAAAATTATGATGAGAAGAAAATTATGGACTTTTTTTTTAATGGTAACTAATGCTTCAATATTTGTACATACATATTTTAATAAGAATCATTGAAAATCTATGTAACTTTTTCAATACCACTTAACTTTTATAGAGTTTAAAAAAGTAAAAAGTCAAAATTGAATACAACTGGACTTTTTAAAACTCTATGAAAATCTATTTTGAATATCATTATATTTTTATGGAGTATGTAATAGTCTATATTGAATGCCTATAGACTTTTAAAGTCCATAACAGTCTTTAAAAGTCACTTTTAATCTTTAAAAAAAAAAAACAGTTTGGAAAGAGTGCTCCTACTAATATAATTTGGTTTCGGATATCTCGTTCTAAAGTTGATATATTGTTTACACATATACTATGAATCATAAGAAAATTATTTTTAATTAACCTAGGACTAAAAATTTAGGATACTAATTAATTTAATGAGTAGGTTACGTAAGCTGATTCTGATGCAGTACTGATATAACACCGTATGAGTTTTCGGATTAATACTCTATCGTGCCAGGTATGATTTGGCAATGGAGTTTGATGTGGGTGGTAGAACGAGAAGTTCCAGTGGTTTAAGCCCTTGTAAGTTGTATGCGCAAATTGCGGGCTTTGAAAGTGGCTACGTTATTGGTGCTATTCAAAGGGGGTATTTTTCAGGATTTATTTTGTTGGATGACGAAATTCTGCCAAGATGATGATTTGGGGGTTTTGTGATTGTTGGTTGGAGTTTGTGGCTTGATCACAATGGACTTATTTTTTTAACCAAAAAAAAATTTCTTCGGTCCAAATTCTCGATCATCCCACCAACAGTCACAAATTTCTGGGTTCGCACTTAGCATCGTCTCGTGGTTAAATCAAAATTAATAAGAGATTTGTTTCACAAAATTAAGGTTGCGTTTACTTGCAATAATAAGTATAGGATTATATTAATAATCTCAAGCAATCACATGTTTACTTGCTTTATGATGACCCGTATTAACTCATAAAGCTCATCCATAGTTACCTAATTTAGACTTTAAACTTTGATGATTTATCACAGATAAATGGTGTGATAAATAATCAATATATTTTTAATTGAAAAAATTTACAATAATATCCTTAATTTAATTTCCAAAAAAATAATATATGAAAATCTCATTAAAAAAATTATATAACATGGATATAAATTTCAAATACTTTAAGATATATTAATACATTTCATTTAATTTAAATATACGAAAGGTTCATTTAAAAATTATAAAACATGAAAAAAAAATTTAATAATTTAATATATGATTAATACACATTTCATTAGAATTTATCCTTATTCATGGGGAATTTTTTTTAACTCAATTTATTAATTTTTTTTTAAAATAAATAATATTTATACTCAATAATTTTGATCAATTAAAATAATTTACATGTGAATTAATAATAATTTATATTTTTCAATAAAAATTACAATCCCAATTTTACAAATAAAAACTAAAAATAAGATTATATATTATACACAAAGGGCAAAATTGTAACTCGTCATTTTATCATAGTATCAATCACAAAAATGATCCATTAAAGTAAACATATGATTGTTTATGTTGAATCCGATATTTTGGTGATAACAAACAACAACTCATTGTATAGGAATGTGTTGCCAACCATTGTATTTCAGGAATCTACTACAACTTCTACCGGAAGCTTGTCAACCGCCTTTGCTCTCGACCGGCTGAAGTCACAAGCCTATCGACTGGCTATCAAAACCAGCAGAGGATAAATCTATCTACCGGAAGCTTGTCAACCGCCTTTGTCTCTCGACCGGTTGAAGTCACAAGCTTATCGACTGGTTATTCAAACCAGCAGAGGACAAATATCTCTACAGGTAGAATGCCAACTGCTTATCAGGATATCTCAAGACAAGTACCTGTGACAAGATGTTCTTTGCAAGATCTTTTATTAAAAGCAGAACCGGCGTGTCAGAAGATATGTTGACTCCTGCAATCGAGACAACAGGTTGCACCAAAATGGCAAAAACACAGAATGACTACAGATAAAGCATTCGACCGTTTATTCCAGTTTTGGACCCTGGAAGTTGTCTGCAGTGTACGATCTTCATGCAGAATCATCAATGCATTTATGAGCATTAAATGTGCATTCAATGCAGCATCAGAACGTTCAAAATAAAGACGTTGATGATTGACCTATATAAAGGGAAGATTGCTCAAGAAGAAAAAAAAAAGGGTAGACAACAAAGAGAGACAAGCAATTCAGAAAAATCTCAATCAACTCAATCACTTGAATAATATCAGAAGTCCTCATCTGATATACTTGAGCACACTTACAAGATCATTCATTTGCTGCTCAAATAAACCCTCGCCTACAGTTCACATATCTGATCGTCAAGGATCATCCTAGGGTTTTCAAGCCTCTCGACCGCTCTGCAGTTTGAGAAGCTCAACTCAACTATACTCATTGTTGAAGAGAATTGAAGCTACTCTGAAAGCTTCCACCAGTCTGATAAGAACTGAGAATCTTATCTGTGTAAATCTAGGAGTTTCGGATTAGGCATTGGATAAGTCCTAAGTCTGAAGTGGGTGTATTACAAGACGTTGTAATAACCAAAGTCTTCTAGTGAATTCCTTCCTAAGTGGAAGAAGGGGAGACGTAGAAGGATTAAGCCTTCGAACTTCCATAAATCGTGCCTTAGTCTTTACTGCTATTTATCTTACATTCTGCTCATACATTGCATTATAAACTTTGCATCACTAAAACCTCTGAACTATTTCCGCACTATTTAAGTTGTTCAAACCGTTTTAGAAGTTGAGAAAACAGATTAAGTGAACTAAACCTCACTTGATCATTTTGAAGAAGAAGAAGAAAAGTTTCAGAGTGTATTCACCCCCCCCCCCTCTACCCTCTGAACCGATCCCAACAAGTGGTATCAGAGCGGGTTCCTTTCTCAACTGCTGATCTGAAGTTTTAAAATCATGACTTCTTTCAACAGAATTCCTATGTTTTCTAAAGAAGAGTATGATGATTGGAAAATTCGCATGCAGGCACATCTTGCAGCACAGGATGATGACATGCTATATGTCATAACAGACGGTCCTATCAAAATTATGAAGGTCAACCCAGCTCTAGCCGATGGTGCAGGATAAATGATTGAGAAACCAAGAGCTGAGTGGACCACTGAGGACAAAAAGAAGGCCAATCTTGACAATGTGGCCCGGGACATCCTATACAAAACACTGGATAAGAATATGTTCAGCAAAATCAAGTCATGTTCCATAGCAAAGGAGATTTGGGAGAAGCTCACTCAGCTATGTGAAGGGAATGACCAGACAAAGGAAAACAAGCTCACTTTGGCCATTCAAAAATATGACAACGCCAAAATGAAGCCAGGGGAAACCATGGCTGAATTTGATGAACGGTTCAGTAGTATCATCTGTGATCTTATTGCTTTAGGTAAAACTTATACTAACCGTGAAATTGCTGTGAAGGTTATGATAGCTTTACCCAAAGAATGGGAGATCAAGACAGTGGCCATGAGAGAGTCAAAAGACTTAAGCAAGGTTGAACTGCATGATCTCTTTGCAGATCTCAAAGCCTACGAGTTCGAGCTCAACATGAGAACAGAAGATGAACCATCTACTTCTCAACCAACCAAGGCCTTAACCTCAACCGTGATATGTCCACCGGTCGAGGAAGCTCCAAAGAGATCAGCTGAGCAAATCAGCAATGAAGCCATGACACTCTTTGTCAAGAAATTTGGTAGATTTATGCGTAAAAACAATTCTAAATTTAAAAATTATCATAAATCGGACCATACAAAGGATGGTCCTACTTGTTTTAACTGTGGCAAGTCAGGCCACTTCATTGCAGACTGCACCAAGCCTAAGAACAATGATCAGAAGCAATTCTCCGAAAGAAGAAGGGGTAAGGAGGATAAAAGGACGTTTAGAAAAGGAAGAGACCAAAGGGTTCTAGTAGCAGACGAAAGCAAAAGCAAGTGGGCTGAGTCTGACTCTGACAACTCCAATACCGGAAGCTCTTCAGATGACAGCGATGATGAAAAAGTGGAATGCCTTATGGCCGACATCGAAGAAGAAGCTGAGGAGGTATTTGACTTTGGCTCACCTGAATTTACTCACAGTGATTTAGTTACTGCTTTACACGAAATGGCTAATGAATACAAAGCATTATCCAAGGAGTTCGAGGAAGTAAAGGCAGAAAGAGCTGACCTAAAAGATAAGTCAAGCAAATCAAGCTGCATGCAGCAAAAAGAGCTTGATGGTCTTAAGGTCAAGCTAAGTCTGCTGGCTACTGAGAACGACACCTTTAAAAGAGTATTCCAAGCTACCTTGATTGAGAATAAAAACTACTTGAAACCATTAAGGCTTGGAATAAATCTTCTGTAACCATTGACAAGATTCAAGAAATCCAAAGACCGGTACATGATAAAACCGGTCTAGGGTTTGGAACAAATGAACAGTCTATGGAATCCTGTATTCAGTCAAGCCTGGACAAAGGCAATCTTAACAAAATAAGATTTGTCAGGTCCAGCACGATATATGAACACGATAAGTGCAGCTTTGACAAAAATCAGAAAGTATCTAATGAACGAAGCTCTAAGCATAGAGGGCTGGGATATGTGGATCCCCAGACCTCTAATCAAAGAGGAACTTGGATCAAACCAAAACCTAATGAAAGAAGAAAGGGAAACCAATCTAATTTCAAAAGGCCATGGAATGAGTCTAACTACTCTAAGAAAAGATGGTCAAAGGAGAAGCCTTACCAGTACTTTAATTGCAGGCCAGTTCAAAAGAGGTACAGGCTAACTGATGAAAATCAAAAAGGCAAGCAGCACACAGCAACCTCACAAGCACACACATTTACTGCCTATCGACCGCACAGATTTCTGGACACACACACGGGCAAACCTGTAAGGGTGTTCCAGGTGTGGGTCCCGAAAGGGCTAATCCGACCTGGACCCTACTAGATATGGGTACCAAAAGTTCTTCACTCTTTGCAGGTACTAAAAGTCCAAACGGGCGAGAAAACCACTTCTATCAAGGACACTACCTGGTATTTAGATAGCGGTTGCTCACGACACATGACAGGGAATTCAGAACTTCTAACAGAAGTGGTGTTGTGCAAAGGACCAAAGATCAGCTTTGGAGACAACTCCAAAGGTAAAACCGTGGGTAAGGGTAAGATTATCCATGGTAACATCATTATTAAAGATGTGTTACTTGTTGACAAACTATGCTATAATTTGATAAGTATTAGTCAATTATGTGACAATGATCATTCGGTCGAGTTTCACAAACACACTTGCCTCATAAAAAATGACAAAGGTGAGACTCTTATGACCGGTGTACGAGACCTAAACACCTACAAGGTAAACTGGTCTTGCTCACATATTTCTTCACCTACTTGTCTTACTGCTCATCATGATAAACATTGGTTGTGGCATAAGCGGTTAAATCATCTAAATTTTAAGTCCATTTTTAACTTGAGGAAGCATGATTTGGTTTCTGGTCTTCCCGAAGGAAATTTTATAAAAGACAAAGTTTGTCCTGCTTGTCAACTAGGAAAGCAGGTGAGAGCAACCTTTAAAAATAAAGGGTGTATGTCTTCTTCCAAATGTTTAAACTTACTTCACATTGACCTATTTGGTCCTATACCAGTAAGAAGCATAGGGGGAATGAGATATGCTCTTGTTGTTATTGATGACTTTTCTCGATTTACTTGGGTCATCTTTCTCTCTTCAAAAGATCAAACTGCACCTCACCTGATTAAGCTTTTTAAACGCTTGCAAAATGAACAATCTACTGTGATAGATAGAATCAGGAGTGATAGAGGGACTGAATTTTTAAACACCACTCTTATGACTTATCTAGATGATCAGGGAATCAAGCATGAGTTGTCAGCTGCTAGATCCCCACAGCAAAATGGGGTGGCTGAAAGAAGGAACCGTACTTTAAAAGAAGCAGCCAGAACTATGATTGCTGATTCAAATGTTTCTCAAAGGCTTTGGGCAGAAGCAGTTAACACAGCTTGCTATACTCAAAACAGATCTATGATTAATAAACGATTTAACAAAACTCCATATGAGATCTGGAATGGCACAAAACCTGATATTTCATACTTCAAAATTTTTGGGTGCAAATGCTTTATCCACAACAATGGCAAAAACCATTTGACAGCCTTCGATGCCAAAGCAGACGAAGGAACTTTTATTGGTTACTCAGCCGTTAGCAGAGCTTATCGAGTGTTCAATCAAAGATCACTAACGGTCGAGGAAACCATTCATGTTGTTTTTGATGAATCTACTCTTTGTACAGAACAAACTCAAGGGAGCATAAATGATCTGAGTCATAGACTGGAAAACACAAATCTACAGGAAGAGAGTGACAGTGATCTATATCCTCCAAAGAAGGATGATCCAGTTCCCTCTACCGGGTGTGATCAAACAAGGCCAGAAGTGGATCCACCGGTTGATAACAATCCTCCAGCCAATGATGATCCAGTAAACGAGGACGTTCATCAACCAATTGATGACAACCCTTTAGGGAATTATTTTAGGTGGAACAAAGATCATCCACCTGGGTTGGTCATAGGTGACCCTTCTGCTCCTCGAAAAACACGTGGTCAAATGATTAATGAATTCTTGCATGCAGCTTTCATATCTCAGGTAGAGCCCAAGAAAATAGATGAAGCTCTATCAGATGCCAGCTGGATTGAAGCTATGCAAGAAGAGTTGAATCAATTCACCCGCAACAATGTTTGGCATCTAGTTCCTCGACCGAAAAATCAAAATGTGATTGGAACTAGATGGGTGTTTCGTAACAAGCTCGATGAACATGGCACTGTTGTGCGTAACAAAGCTCGACTTGTTGCTCAAGGATTCAGACAAGAAGAAGGCATAGACTTTGAGGAATCCTTCGCGCCAGTTGCAAGACTAGAAGCAATCCGCATCTTTCTTGCTTATGCAGCCTTCAAGAATTTTAAAGTTTATCAAATGGATGTGAAGTCTGCATTCCTCAATGGTCTACTTCAAGAAGAGGTGTACGTTGAACA
Source organism: Henckelia pumila (assembly GCF_033568475.1). Classification (NCBI taxonomy): domain Eukaryota; kingdom Viridiplantae; phylum Streptophyta; class Magnoliopsida; order Lamiales; family Gesneriaceae; genus Henckelia; species Henckelia pumila. The sequence goes on along the minus strand of NC_133122.1, from coordinate 194,691,135 downwards.
ACCACCAGGTTTTGTCAATCCTACTCATCCTCAATATATCTATAAACTTGACAAAGCTCTCTATGGATTAAAACAAGCACCGCGTGCTTGGTATGACACATTACTAAAATTTTTACTGGAACATGATTTCCAAATTGGAACGGTCGATAAGACCCTGTTTAAATTTGTAAAAGGTGATCATGTGTTACTAGTAAAAATTTATGTTGATGACATTATATTTGGGTCAACTAACCCCAAGTTGTGCTCAAAGTTCTCTAAACTGATGAAGGAGAAGTTTGAAATGAGCATGATGGGCGAGCTAAACTTCTTTCTTGGACTTCAAGTGAAGCAACTTGAAACTGGAATATTAATCAATCAGTCCAAGTATGCCAAGGAATTGGTAAAGAAGTTTGGAATGGAACAATGCTCAACTGTATCTACCCCCATGAGTACATCAATTAAGCTTGATAAAGATGAAGGGGGAATTCCGGTCGAGGTAACCATGTATCGAGGCCTTATTGGTTCACTGCTCTATTTGACTGCCAGTCGACCAGATATCATGTATTCAGTTTGTTTATGTGCTAGATTTCAAGCTGCACCTAAGCAATCTCATTTCATTGCTACCAAACGAATACTTAAATATATTAAAGGAACTACTAATGTGGGTCTTTGGTATCCCAAAGATTCAAATCTCAATCTTATTGGCTATTCAGATGCAGATTATGCAGGTTGTAGAATTGATCGCAAAAGTACAAGTGGCACATGTCAATTCCTTGGAGATAGACTAATTTCGTGGTCAAGTAAGAAGCAGACATCAATTGCTACCTCGACCGCCGAAGCAGAATACCTTGCTGCTGGCAGCTGTTGTGCTCAAATACTCTGGATTCAACAGCAGCTTAATGATTATGGGATTCGGTCGAGTGAAGCTCCAATCTACTGTGACAATACAAGTGCCATAGCCATCACTCACAATCCAGTGATGCACTCTAGGACAAAGCACATTGATGTCAGGCATCACTTTATCCGAGATCATGTCTTAAAGAAGGAAATCAGGCTGGAATACATCTCTACCGATCAGCAAGCAGCAGACATATTCACCAAGCCTCTACCGGACGCTAAGTTTTCATATTTTCGAAATATTCTTGGCTTAGTAGATTTAAGTTAGTATGCATGTGTTTAGGGGGAATGATTGTCAATATGACATTAATAGATTAGCTGTTACGTTGCCATAAATATTGGCATATCATCCGCCTTTAACTAGTCTCTGACAGGCTTCGTACTAGCAGCTTGGTGCTTTGAACCAAATGACATTAATTGGGCGCCGTGATTATGCTCTTCAAAACTTTTTGAATTTCAAAAATACTTTTCATGACGTCACCCTATGGCCCATAGGTTCCTATATATACTTCTTTACACTCGTATATCAATCTTTCACCTTTGCTAAAAGCTTTCATATTGTATTAAACGCATCATCGAATTACTCTCTAGATTTTGCTTACTCTCTGCTCGAGTTCTTATCTACAGCTATCATGTCGATCCAGAAGACTTGCCTCGCAATCAACTTTGATTCCGTTGTTAAGGCAAACAACGCAGGAATATCTGAGGTCTTCACCATGCTTGAAGCCTCTGGACTGAAGAAATTTCTGGAATGCAGCGCCATCTGCGATTTGCCTGTTTTGAAGGAGTTCTTCGCAACCGCTCAAATCGAGCATGGGACTATCAAATGCTTGATCAAGACAGAGGTCTACTCCTTCAATCAGAAGTTCTTCGCCAGCACATTTGATCTGCCCTCCAGGGGTTTGACAAAATGCACGGATCTTCCAGATGGTAACTGCTCTTATTGGTTGAAGGAGTTCTCAACTACTGATGCTCCGATCAAACTGCCGGCCCAGAAGACATCTCTCAAAGCTCCATTCAGGCTACTGACTAATATCGTGGCCAAGAATCTTCTGGCCAAGGCTGGATCTTACGACAAGGTGACGCTGGAGAAATTTCAATACATGGCTTGTATTGCCTCCAAGATCAACATAAACTGGTCAAACATTCTGTTCAATATTCTATGTGAAATGATCAGGGGCAAAGGGCAATCCGAGGGATTTGCTTTGCAAATCTGCCACATCTTGGGCGTCCTTGGAGTGGACTTTTCCAAGACTGAGCCTCTGCATCCCACCAAATGGCTCAACAAGTCTACGATTCTCAAATTCCTGAACAAGAAAGAGACTGCGGTCGACACCTTGCCCTCAACCGCAAAGGTTATTGCTATCCCTCAACCGCTTTCAACGGTTCCGGTCGTGGCCAAACCAGTCCATACCAAAAAGTCTGCCAAGCGTCAACTGATCATCGAATCTGACTCTGAAGATGAATCACGTGAGAATGTTCCACTGATTCAAGCTTTCAGCAAGTCATCCCCTTCGGTCTCCAAAGCAGCTGTGTCATCCACGCCTGCAGGCGAGAAGAAGAGGCAGCACAAGAAGCTAAAGTCTCTTTCTGGACTTGCTCCTACCCTGCCAACGGTCGAGACTACTACCGTTGTTGCTTCTACTGCTCCTCGTCCTACAAAGGGTGTGATAATCCGGGAAGGTGCCTCATCAGCTCCTGAGGTCACTCTAGCTGATCCCAAAGACAAAGGAAAAGGTGTGATGATCTACACACCCAAGGCTCAACCAGCAGCAGCTACGATAGAACTCAATGTGATCATCTCTCACGTGCTCCGTACTGTCAAGCGTCATCTACAACGTTTTGACAGATGGCATCACTCCCGCACTCACTTGACACTCGCTCAAATATTTCCTAAATGGAAATCTCTAAACGTCATTGAGCAGAAGATGCTTCTATTTGCTGATACTGAAGACATCGTGGAGGCTCTGGGAAGAAGACATCTCATAGACTTGAAGCTTCGAGGAAGCCTGCTATCTCTGCTAATTAATGAGCGTGTCAAGAATTTCAAATCCAAGAGTCCTACCGCTGCCGATGACTTTGTGATTTTGACTGGACTACAGGATAGTCTACGTCAAATCACTCAACTACTTCAGCACTTCCAAGCTCTCAACAATGTCAAAACACCAGCTTCAGCAGCCTGTTTACAAGCTTATGTGCTGGAAGCACAAGTGATGATGAAAACCTTTCTCACTCAAGATCAGGGTGAAGAAGACGTCTATGCTCTCCCTTCTTCAGATGGGATTCTGACCGATCTCATCACTGCTGACCTCTTTCAATCATCTGCTCTAAGATCGAGTGTGGCAGCATCTTCATCGGTCGACCCCTCCTCAACCGCAGTCCAAGCAGTTACTCAACCGGAAGCAGTTGTGATTGCTCACTCCTCTCCAGTGACGACCGCTCACACTTCTCCCGGTCATTCACAAGATGTTTTAGAAGTGGTTGCACAAGAGATACCTGTCACCTCTGTGACAGAGGCTCCTTGCAGTAGTGAAGCAACAGTGCCCCCAACGGAGATATCAAGCACTATTGTATCACCTGCATCTCCAGAACAGCAAGTGACTGATGCTGATCCAGCACTTCAACCGTCTCCATCTACTGAAAAGTTTATGGAAGATCTCATTATGGATGAACCAAGTGCTGATCCTGGTACTCCACCAACCATATTGGCTGCAGTCGAAACTATTATATCTCCAACTGTACCATTATTGGAAGGTCCATCGGGTAGCTCTCCAGCCAGTTCACCCGCACCACATCATCGTGAGTCTAGCCCAGTTTCACCAAGAAATGACCTAGAAGGGCAAATGCTTCAGACTGATGATTCTTTAATTGAATCCATGGCCGCAGCTCTAGATCATACCTTGATAAATCGGCTTCATGAGCTCATGCAAACGGTTAGGTCCTTCTCTCAAGACATAACAAACTCATCCTTATCGGTCGATAATTCACGCCAGACGATGATTCGGCATTTCGAGACCGTGTCTCGAGACCTTGCTCGTCTGTCCACAGAGATCACTAATCATCATCGCACTCAAATCAACACGCTCTCTACCGTCTCCGAACAAGTTATCCGATCCGAAAACCGCCTTCATAAGCAGTTGAATGATCGGATGGACACTATGCAAGCCACTCTACTTGCTCAAATCGATGCAAAAATAGACACTATGCAAGCCTGCCTTGGCACTCAACTCACTGAGGTCATCCTTCGACTCAACCAAGGTGATGCCAAAAAGGGGAAGAAGAGCAACGTAGAGCAGCAGAGGCAAGAAGACGTGAAGAAGAGTCCAGAAGAAAAGAAGAAGCCGACAGAAGAAGAAGAGAAGGCGATAGGTCAGGAGGAGCCAGTTGGTTCAAAAGATGAACAACTTATCTCTTCTTTACTTATCGCAGCTGCATCTTATTTTTTTCTGTAGGTGTAATAAAAATGCTTATTGTACTTAATGAAATTCATTCTCTCAATGAAGTTCATTTTAATGCTTTCATATTGTTCTTGGAGCACTTAAGTTTTGTCATCACCAAAAAGGGGGAAATTGTTGAATCCGATATTTTGGTGATAACAAACAACAACTCATTGTATAGGAATGTGCTGCCAACCATTGTATTTCAGGAATCTACTACAACTTCTACCGGAAGCTTGTCAACCGCCTTTGCTCTCGACCGGCTGAAGTCACAAGCCTATCGACTGGCTATCAAAACCAGCAGAGGATAAATCTATCTACCGGAAGCTTGTCAACCACCTTTGTCTCTCGACCGGTTGAAGTCACAAGCTTATCGACTGGTTATTCAAACCAGCAGATGACAAATATCTCTACAGGTAGAATGCCAACTGCTTATCAGGATATCTCAAGACAAGTACCTGTGACAAGATGTTCTTTGCAAGATCTTTTATTAAAAGCAGAACCGGCGTGTCAGAAGATATGTTGACTCCTGCAATCGAGACAACAGGTTGCACCAAAATGGCAAAAACACAGAATGACTACAGATAAAGCATTCGACCGTTTATTCCAGTTTTGGACCCTGGAAGTTGTCTGCAGTGTACGATCTTCATGCAGAATCATCAATGCATTTATGAGCATTAAATGTGCATTCAATGCAGCATCAGAACGTTCAAAATAAAGACGTTGATGATTGACCTATATAAAGGGAAGATTGCTCAAGAAGAAAAAAAAAAGGGTAGACAACAAAGAGAGACAAGCAATTCAGAAAAATCTCAATCAACTCAATCACTTGAATAATATCAGAAGTCCTCATCTGATATACTTGAGCACACTTACAAGATCATTCATTTGCTGCTCAAATAAACCCTCGCCTACAGTTCACATATCTGATCGTCAAGGATCATCCTAGGGTTTTCAAGCCTCTCGACCGCTCTGCAGTTTGAGAAGCTCAACTCAACTATACTCATTGTTGAAGAGAATTGAAGCTACTCTGAAAGCTTCCACCAGTCTGATAAGAACTGAGAATCTTATCTGTGTAAATCTAGGAGTTTCGGATTAGGCATTGGATAAGTCCTAAGTCTGAAGTGGGTGTATTACAAGACGTTGTAATAACCAAAGTCTTCTAGTGAATTCCTTCCTAAGTGGAAGAAGGGGAGACGTAGAAGGATTAAGCCTTCGAACTTCCATAAATCGTGCCTTAGTCTTTACTGCTATTTATCTTACATTCTGCTCATACATTGCATTATAAACTTTGCATCACTAAAACCTCTGAACTATTTCCGCACTATTTAAGTTGTTCAAACCGTTTTAGAAGTTGAGAAAACAGATTAAGTGAACTAAACCTCACTTGATCATTTTGAAGAAGAAGAAGAAAAGTTTCAGAGTGTATTCACCCCCCCCTCTACCCTCTGAACCGATCCCAACAGTTTATGCATCATTATTCAATATCCTATAAAATTAGTTTAATAGTCTTAGTATTATTTATCTATATATAATTAATCTCACTAAGTAAACACAACCTTAATGTATTCACAAACATTTTTGTGATAAGGGCTAAATGTTGCATAACACCCTTTGTAATTTTTCGTTCTGAAAAAAAAAAATCTATGTGAAAGTAATAACATTTTAGACCTCAAGTTTTTTAAATCAGACATGAAACACACTTGCATATACATATATAAGGTCAATCTACCTGAATCTTAAAGTAAAAAATACATTAACCTATTAACATGGCAATACTACTTGGGTTGGCCTATACGATGTATGAGATTTGAAAGTTCCTAACAAAAAGATTTTTGAGGGTGACGGTCCATTTGTGGACGACTTGTTCTTCAAGATTAAAGTATTTGTCTTTGGTTACATTTATTTAAATAGCATTTGAGATTGATTCCAAAAGTGCTTCTTCACTTCTTCACAAAACTTTGAAAAACTCAAAAATACTTTTTAGAAGCAATATCAAATACTAAGTAATATTTCCCGCAACTCCCGCTGGCCTTACTTGGTGGTGTATGCCTGGACCTCTCAGTGCTTTTTATTATTCTCTTGTTTGCACAGGCGTGTTTGGTGTATTTGTATCTCTGACTATTTCTTGATCTATATCATTTTAGTTACTGATATTAAAAAAAAAAAAATTAAAAAGTCTGCACGTCCTCTTCCTTTATTTTCCTAACTTGCAAAAATATCATGTTTCACTTTCTCCAATTCTCTGTACATTGCCACAACGCCATTTTCTTGTAATTCACATAGATACTTCTATGTGAACCAAAAACAAAACCGCGAATACAACCGAACCGAATGAAAACTAAGTTCGAGCAAATGTAAGTAAGAATAACAGATAGATCGAGTACTTTAGTTACTTTACTGATGGCACGAACTATCTCAACAAGATAGACGTGATCAAGAGCGTCGTCAAGCTAACCAATCAGAAGAAGCTAACCAACCAGAAGTCTTTAGAAGATGAGACAAAGGCGCCAAATGACCTACTTCAACTCGCACCAAATTCCATTCAGGTAAATCAGCAACAACTTGAATTACATTTGCAGGCAAATTTGTAGAAAATTGCAAGCAAAAGACTAGAATTTTGCGACATTCTTCATAAAGATACTCGATTTGCCAAGAATCAGCTAGCCAACAGAGCTCCAAATATGGTCGAATCTCTTCCAGTTTCTCTTCTGGATCCAAATTATCCCACACACAGCCGAAATTAGGTGCAGGCAACTGGTCAGAATAGAGCCAGCTAACAAGTTTTTTCAGCGAATTCCAACTCACGGGAACCTTGATAGTATGTGAATTGCTGCAACACATATTTACAGAAAAAATATGATATTAAGAACACCATATGTGGCATTTCATAAACTACCCCCTTGTTTAAAAATTCCAAGAACATGGACAGTAATAAAAACATATTGTTAATCAAGTAAAAGATCGAAACAATTCGATGACAGTAGATATTTTGAAATTTCATCATGCTTAAAAGTTAAACCCAATGGTCAGGTCACTAGAAGCAAATATAATACCTTTCTTGCATTCCAGATCCAAACAAGACTTGTAAGTAAGCAGAGCTTGACTCCAAGACAACTCTGTGAACATGCAAATGAGGAACTGAAGCAAAGCAAAAATTGCACCTCCAATGCACCAGTTCTGTCGTGATGGCTTCCACAAGAAGATCCCTGATTACAGCAAAGGAGAAAATATACTCATTATAGCATCGAATCAAACACAGCGAATATCTGATTTACATGAGAAATATGAACAAATAGAAATCACTAAACAGTCTCTCCCTTAGCATGAAACTGCTCCTTGATGTTGTACCAAGTTAGGTGAATAGATAAACCAAGAATCTCCAATTCCAATTTAGTAACATGCATGCATGGCTCGAGTTCCAAGTTCTCAGGCGAGCATGAGCTGGGCCTTGAGCTCAATTTTCACTTGTCAAAAGCTTCAAATGGCTCATGAGCTTACAATTATTTTTCAATTTTCCAAAAAAAATTGTTTTAAGCTTGCGAGCCTAGCTAACTCATAATTTGAACTCACGAATATGTTGACCAACAAGGGATTTTTGAATGAAAGCTGATCTTATGATCCAGAACTTGAGCTTAATTCTTTTAGTCGAACTCCAGCTTGAATTTCACAAGTACTCAATTAACTATATGTAAACAAACATAGTTCAAGTTATCAATTTTAAATCGATGAATGGTGCTTTCTTAAAACTCGTGTCTAACTCAACATATTATTGTCCAGAGCCATTTCCAAGGGATAGAAAAGCACATACGAAAAATGATGATTGGTTGGCTCAAGAGCAGGACTTAGATCAAATCTCGGTATAGGGGTTTCCAAATTTGGTGCTTCTCTGTGCAGCATTTTCAACAGATGATCTCCCTGTTTACAGCACTTCGAAAAAATTATCAGATGATTTGCAAGGTCGTCATTAGCATGTAAATATCCCAAATATACAAATTCTAACAACTTCAAAAGTAACTGCCGATTCACGTTTACAGAAAGTTGGACCGAGTTAACTACTTCTCCTTGCAAAAGTGACTGCCGATCCACGGGAGGCAGTAACAATGGACATCTAAACATAAGAATTACTTTATGAGCACAGACAGCTTCTTGGTTTACAAGATCGAGCCTTAAATCAGCATTCTTATTCTCACCAAGTGCTTTCCCAATCCGCTGCCCCATTTTACTTGGGAAGCCGTATACTCCAAAAAAGCACAATATATAGGCAGCATACAATCTTGAACCAGGAGAAAACATACTACTACTGCAGAGTTCCTTGAGTTCCTGAACTATCTGATCATCGAACTGATAAGTTTTTTTAAGAGCAGAATGATGCACCAATTCAGCAAGAACCCTCAAGCTAAAAAGCAAAAACATGTCATCTCCTCCCCACTCTTCTGCACAGTGGAAGCAACAAATCTGCGTAGTGAAACCATCTAGCAAATGAGGCACCAAACTTGCTCTTTTTACACGAACAGGATCCTTTAACCACCACCTTATAAAGGCGATCAAAGTTTGTACTCCTTCACATTTAATGATGAGCCTTTGAAATTTTGGCAGGCTAGAATAGCATGCCAAACTCATTAAGCTCACCACAATCTGAAGATTGCTTGGAATCGCAACTTCACTGCTACACCTCAATTTTAGTGTCTTTAGTAAATTTTCAAGATAAACCTTGCGTCTGGATGGAAATAGTTCAAACAGTATGGACCTAGCCATGGATGCGATATATTTGCTTGCAGAACAAACCATCATAATAACTGCCCTAGCTGCCGATTCTCCGTGGATCGCATTTGGGTGACTTATTTGAGAAGTACGGCGCGGAATCTCTGTTGAGTTAATGAAGACCAAGCTGTCAAACATAAAGAAAGGAAAATATGTAAAACACAAACTGGATAAGCTATGCATCACGAAATCAACATCATGGACAGTCGTGTAGACCAAACATGGCATACCATACACATATTACAAGGACCTTAAGTTGAAATTTGTTTTTATGCATTTCACAGTTGAAATTCCCAGAACAATTTGCTGCAAGCCCTCCAAGAATATCCCATACATATGGTCTGAGAGACAGTTTAAAATTCGCACTAAGACCTTGTCGCACTTTGATGGCCAGATCATTCACAGATGACTCAAGTAGCATTTGATGAATTTCGTCATAATTGTCCAAAAGAAGATCAAGAAGGACTCTATCCACCCCTTCTTTCCAAAAGTACTGGTGATGATCACCTGCCCAACGAGTGACAGAAGCAAGACGGCATGCCTCTTTCACAACATCCATTTCGCTTTCAGTAAGCTTTTCAGACTGCAATTTCCAATTTTTGAGCTCCATGATCACTGCTTTGACAAGGGGCTCGGAGTATATGTTCATCATTTTTATACATCCTCTTCTGCTTAGCTGATTAATTCATGCAGCAAAAGAATTCAGGTGCATTAAAGTAAACAAGTTCCTCATAGTATATAAGAAAGTGTGTACTACATTTAGTGAAACACACCCCGGGTAGTCTATACTTTTATGTTATCTGATCAATATAGGCCATACAAGAATTTCATGCAAAATCAATGTCTGCGGTGGATAATCTAACGACTATTATCCAGAGAGATTGTTTCACTTAATGTAGCACATTCTTAATCAAACGAGTTCAAGTGCGAAAGAGTACCGCCAAACTTCTTGCAAGTCTAAATGCCCATAGACGGACTCCGAGTGAATTTGAACAATCCATGCAGTCCACGACCATTGTCAGAAGTGCTTCCCCACTTTCTAGTATCTTATCTGCCCCGTTACAACATAAAGCTGGCAGGAAGAATTGTCAAAAAAGTTGCAAGTTCACCACAATAACTTCAACAAGGAAACTAGCTGTAACAAGTACAAGTTCTGTAACAGTTTGAGTACCTAATGCATAATACAATTGCAGGACAACAAGTTTGGCTGAACTTTCAGACGTGTGTTTTGCAGAATCTAGAGCATTTAAGAACTTAGAATCATTATAGACACAGAACCTCAATGGTGGCCATAGCCACAGTATTTTACTTAAAGAAGAAGCCACTTCTAGAAATAATTTGATTGGTTTATCATCAACGCGAAATGTAGTTATGTTACAAACAAGGAAACTGACAGCCTTAGTTTTCTTCAAAATCGGCAGTCCTTCGTTGTCTTTTGTAAAAAGAAGCTGTGATAAAATGGAATTTAAGGCAGTGGCGCAAGACATAGCAACTTGCAGTTCCTGGGTAGACAACAATTCCACTAAAGGACCGATGAGATCCAAAACTTTAGATTGCAGATCTGAACCCCGTAAAACATTGGCCATCTTAGTGGAAACGTCGCAGGCCAACCTCATCAACCTCTGATTTTTGGATTTCAGAATACTCTCTAGTGCTTCAGTCATAGCATCCACTGAATCCTATAATAAGTAGAGACCAATATAAACTTTCAAACCCAGGCAGCGATCATCCTCCATTCATTTGATGAGGTAATTTTTTTTTATAAAATGCTTCATATGACACCCCATATTGTATATAACTTTCATCTTCACCGTGTTATTCTAATTTAAACTTCTTAAACATAGCAAATGCCTCACCCATGTCGTTTCAAATTCCATGAGTCAGTCAAGTAAATACATTAACCAATAGTCCATAACATCCAATAATAATAAACTTGCATACTGCAGTGTCTCTAGTCACTTTAAGCTTTTAGCAATCCATGTGAAACATCCCGTTGTCTGTTAAAAACAACATATTTAAGATTTCTTGGTGCCATTTTAAAATATAACTATAGATACTTTAGTAGCGTGGTGATGACCAACAGGCAGTATAATGCATATAATAGATAAATCGTTCGAATCAAAGTTTCTTGTTGGATCTGAAAGAAGCAAAGTTCCGTACCTTGACAAGTGGATGCTGTAATATATCGCTTGAAATACATTCAAGGAACGCATCAATTGATAGAATCACTAGTAACTGTATCTTAAAGTCCGGACAATGCCATTTCTCTGCGCTCTCCCGGTTTTTGCACCTTCAAGATGCAACATAACAAGAAAGGCTCGGTCGTAAGGTTGCCTAAATTTTCCACCAAAATCTACTACACCATAAATTCTTTATCATAAACTCATGGCAATTTTTAGCTGAACCCACATATATTTTCATTAAAAAAAGATGAAGAACAATGAACATTCTACTGATGACTTGGAATATGAACAGTCACTGCTACCCGAGTTTGAGAGCGTAGTGAAGGAGTCGATGAAGACTGAGCACGCGGCCTTTGCCGCGGTTGTTCTCCGCCTTCCCAGATGATGGCATTAGCATAATCCTCTTCGATTGATTCTACACAGAACTGCCGAAAAGAATGCAAACTACAGTTAAATCTCGCACGAATCAATTCAAGAAACTATATATCAAGCAATTGCAGAAAAGCAACCAAGGGAATTACGTGGTTCTTCAGGCTGTAAATTGGCCGGGAAATGGGTCAATGTGTTTCAAGATTGCAAGATCAAAGAACAAAAATTCACTCTTGTTTTTACTTTCTTTTGGCTCACAAGAAAAACACTCTCGAATCTTGATGGCTTCGACTCGATATGACTTCCTTCTTCTGTTTGAACTCTTAACCAACTAACCAACTGCCTTCAAAAAAAAAAAAACTAACCAACCAACTTCCCTTATTTTATATATATATTTAATTTTTTTATGGGTTGAAATTTAATCACGTGTGAAATACGTTTCATCAAATTGATTGTGAGATAGTATAAGTCAGAGGTGCAAACGAGCCGAGCTACTCGTGAGTAGCTCGGTTAAAACTCGATTCGAGCTCGGTTTGATCGAGTTCGAGCTCGAACTTCAAATATATGTGTTCGAGTAGCTCGCAATCTACTCCATAACACATATAAATAAAATATAATATAAATATATATATAAATATAATGTATATAATATAATATTTTATTTTATTTATTTATTCATATATATATATATATAATTTTCTAGCTCGAGCTATAGACGAGTTCGAGCTCGAGTACGAAACTAACTACTCGATCGAGCTCGAGCTCGAATAGTTAAATACGAGTCAAGCTCGAGCTCAAGTAGTGTGTTACTCGAGCTCGGCTCAATTCGATTGCACCCCTAGCTAGTATGAGTGACTATGACCCGAGTTTTCGTATTTGAAAATTAATTTTAATTAGCGTACACCTAAAAAAAGCAGTGTGATATTCATTAAATATTTTTTGTTTTAACTTTAATAATATGAAATTTCAAAGCAAGAGTTTCGTACAGTAATTAAGTTAATTGATCATTTGAAAATATTATTGCAATTTTTGTATTGGAAAATTAATTTCAAAAATGCTTTCTTGATCATCATATATAAAATATAGTTAAAAAACTAAAATTTTCTAATCATAACAATTAGACGGCACTTTTATTTGCGATAATTTTACGGATTTTAAATATTATATAAAATGGCCTTTTAAATCTAATTTATGTATGAAATAATATTTATTAGAATAATACTAATAAAAGATAAAATTATCTTAATTTTTTCTTGAAATTAAAGATTGTAATATTATTCAAATATCATCGTTTACAAGATACCAACAAAAAAAGAAATTATCCGTTCGTCTCTACTGCACCTCAGGACTCGGTGCAAAACTTAAACGAGTGTACAAGATAAAATTTAGAAATTGTCTTATTATTATTATTATTATTATTATTATTATTATTATTATTATTATTATTATTATTATTATTATTATAATAATAAAAACCATCTAATTAACTAACTTTCAATTAATTGGTGAAACTTGATTTGAAATTATCATCATCCTAACTTAATTTTCAATAAAACCAAAATTATTATGCAAAATTAGTCATTTTATAGCTTCATCTTTTTTAGTCATTAAATGTTTTATTATTTATCAAAATAACACTCGCTTTGTGTCATTCGATAATTTTTTTTACGAAAATGACACTCATTTTTTAAAATTTATATATATTTATTGTGATTTGTGATTATCTGTATAGGAAAACATTATATATATTATATTTTTAAAATTTTAAAATTTAGTGTTTTTTCGTTAAAAAAACTGAACTGTACGAGCACGCAACCTTAAATTACAAAACAAATCCAATAAACTATCAAATTACAAAAAAATATAAATTGTATTATATACACACAATGCATTGTATTTATATGTTAAGTTATACACACAATGCATGTGCATTAATGTTAGTAATTTTTTTATGTAAAAAGTGGTGATATATTTTAAAATTTGAGAAATATTGATAAAAATAAATAAATTGACATGCACTCTCTTTTTTTTTTTGAGAATACAATAAAATAAGAAAATTACCCACACAATCGACGAAACTTGAGCATAAACTCAAGACTTGCTTATTTCAAACAAAAAAATTATAAATAATAAACTACTAAATTTACTTAAATAAATTAAAAAATTTATTCATATGAAAATCGAACCTGAAATCATGTGACTCATGACCTCAACCTTAGCCGATAGGCTAATATCGGCTAAGGCCTCATGGGCAAATTGACATTACATGCACTCTTGCTGTACGGACTACTGGTATTATTATTTTCTATAAAAAAAAAACATACTATTAGATAAATTGTCATAAATTATCTTGCAATGGATCTATCTATTATGTTTTGACCCAATTGTACAGTACCCAATAAGGGCTAACTACATAAGCCCAAACCAAAGCCCAATTCCTCTTTCGACACGCCATGCAGGTGGCCCGCATGAACAAACAATACGAAAGATGGCGCTAGGGTTTATACGCCACGAGTAAAACCACCAATGGACGAGTTTTAGACGGAGAAGAATTGGAAAATGATTACCGGAGGGAAGAGCTTCGTTTCCTCACCGCCGGCATTCTCAAACGATGCCAAGAGACTTCTCGTTTGCACCGGAAACACTGTATCGATTTTCAGCACTTCGACTGGCTTACAGGTCCTTCCTCTTGTCAATATCTCATGCTTTTGGAACCTTTTTTAGTTTTAAAAATTGATTTCACGAGCAATTTCGTAAGAAAGTTGTAATTTTTTTGGTTTTTCTTTTTGAAGACAAGTGAATTGGTTGGCCACGGTTCACTGGTGACCTCGGTGATAGTTGTTCCTGCTTCCACTCCAGGGAGTACAGTCTTATGCTTTTGCTGGACGTCTTCTTTAGATGGCACGATCAAGTACTGGGATTTTGCGGCGCCTGAATTGATGAGGACTATAGACATTCGTTTCCCCATTCACTCAATGGTGATTTGAGTTTTTCCATAAATGTCATATTCAGCCGTTTATTGTTCGATTGCAGTGAAATGAATTCAGTGTTGCTCTATCTTCCTTCACACAGTGCGATTTACAATAATATCTAATAGCTGAATTGTATCTACTGCGGAGAGATTAATAAGGTCCCATCCCAGGATCTTGAGAAATTAGGAATATGAACTAGTACATCTTAATCCTCGTTTGGACAGGGAACTAATCTAATAATTTGGAATTTTAACCATAGTACATAACATTTGGGATGTTGACCTTTTGTTTATTTTTAGGGTTGTGTTATAAGTTATGGGCGCCATATAGAAGAATATGCATTATGCCCACTCTTTTCTTCAATACAATAAACAATGTCACAGGTTTACTGCTTTGTGATAACAAATTATGATTTGGGTCAACGTATTTAACATATGTTATCGTGAATACAGGTGATTCCAAGTTTATTTAGCCAGAAAACCAAAAGTAGTGAAAAGATTCCAGATCTTTTTGCTTATGTCTATGCTGAAGATGTGAAGCAAAAGGGAGAATTACCTAGTTTTTCATCCGGGCAGATTCGAAAATGTAATTTGACGAAGTCTCGCTTGGTTGGTGGAGTTACTTTGGCTGAGGTACTATTTTTTTTTTAATGTTTTACTCGTTATTGTGATTGTTTTGCAGTAACATGTTGGTAGTAATTATGAAAATTGTAGTCATGATAATGCTTTTACTGGATTAGATCCTAGAATACATTACTTGATTAGATCCTAGAAATACATTACTTATTAACTTCTTGTCTGTACTGTAGTTCTTTCGTTCACTTATTAGTTATCTATATATCTTTTGTATATTATATTATTATTTGACTTATTTTCTCAATGGCCATGTATTGTTGTTTTGCAGACAACAAAACCAGGTTCTATAATAGTTAGTGCCTCTGGGAAATACATTGGGATATATGAAAAGCGCAAGCTTCGGATATGGGAAATTCCAGGGGAAGAATCTGAAAACGTTGCTTATAAGAAAGTCAGATTGCATCATACAAAATCATTTACCACTCTGGCCTTTCATCCAACTGAAAGGGTGGTAGCAGCAGGTGATGCTACAGGAAGAATTCTATTATGGAGAGGTGTTGGTAGTGGAGCTTTCTCTAATGGTGATAAATCAATCAATGGAGGAATAGACAAAGATGTAGAGGATAGGCCTGGGGTGAGGGGTGACGATGATGCAGATTCTTGCACCACATGGCATTGGCATTCTTCACAAGTGAACGTTCTCTTCTTTTCTTCAGATGGTGCTTATTTGTTTTCAGGTATGATGAATTTCTAGTAATGCTTATTTAAAGTGAAAGAAACTGTTCATTATACTGGGCAACATAATATGGTACCAGTCCATGCCTTCCTTTTCTGATTTAATTTTTTTATTCTATTTTATTTGGAGATGAAACTTCAAGTTGTTTTACAAAAGAATTCTTAACTTTCTAGGTGGGAAAGAGGGAGTTTTAGTCGTATGGCAGTTAGACACTGGAAAGAAAAAATTTCTTCCACGGATTGGATCTCCACTTGTGCATTTCATAAATTCTTCCGACCCTTCATTAGCTTGTGTAAGAATAATATCAATTGAGTAATTGTTGTGTTATTCACAAATTCCATACGTTTCATGTGAGTTAGTTCTTAATAGTGAATTTCGTCAGATATCATGTGCAGATAACCGTATTCATCTACTCAGAATGCCTTCGATGGAGATCTTAAGATCCATTTCAGGGATTAAGGTTTGTTCCAATCTATTATCGACCTTTACAAACTGATTGGGATCAAAGAACCTATGAAAATGGGTACCCTTTCTGTAAAATAAGATACATATCCTCAGGCCATTTTTTATATAAGTTAAAATTCACAAGGGTAGGGAGTGGGAAACAATTGACTCCAAAATCCTTCACTCTAATGCTGAATGAATGTCTCGACCTGTGCTTATAAATTTAGTGGTATAAATTTCAGCTTCCAAGTTCATTTTTGGAATTTTACGAGGGATTTGGCTCGGGCGTTGTCGTCAATTACACTTATGGGCTGATTGCAGTACCCACAGAGAATTACCGTGTTCAATTTTATAGTTTATTTGACGATCGCGAGATTTCAGAGGTGAGCACGAACAATTTTGTTTATTAAGTCATGTTTTACATTTACTCGGCCCATTTTATGATTCAGTTTCAATTGTCTTGTCTTTGCTTCATCCCGAGTTTGTGTATCTCCTCACGCGTGAGAGGAAGACTAATGGCACATCAGGTTTTGTTTTGATACTTTTGGAAAGCATTCTGAGGAAATAAAGTGTATGGTTTTGTTTTGAGAAAAAAAGTTGGTATTACAGATGTCAATATGTCCGAAATTGTTCGATGATTTTTTTATAAATTTGAAGGCATTATATTTTTTAGTTCTTGTATAATATCACGATAAGAGTATTTTTGGTGCGTAATGAAAAAATTAGTTAAATGTAATGATCACGATGGGAGATTTGAAAAGGAGGGACAAATATGTATTGGGGGGAGAACTGAAAAGAATGAAAATCGATGATAGCGTTTGTTTCTATTTTGAGGATGAAATTTTTTTCATGATTACATAAATAAACGAGGGCTAAATTTTTCTTGGTAGATTCTTTTGGCATGCAATGCAATTTTACCTTCTGTTGGGGTGGGGAAATTGAGTGAATTTTTGTTCACTGTTTTTGCCACGTTGTTACATGGTATTATGTCTTTGGTTAAGACTGGAGATGAATCAGGATTGCAGTTTTAGTCCTGCGATGATGAGCATTGTAGGCTGTAGCTGGCTAGCTGATTTAATTTTGATCAAGTGACCTTTCTGTTTTTCATGTCAGTTTTCTCATGTGAAGTGTTTGGGTTTGATAAACAATTATTCTCAGTTTCTCACTTTAAGCTTTGTTACGCAGAAAAACTCTACTTGTTAAGCAAAGGTTGCCCGTTATTTCTGGCAGTGTGATCTCTTTTCTTCTCACTATTATTTGAAAATGATCTCTTAAATTTGCATGTTTCAGGTACAAATATGTCAAAGGAACCATCATCCAGGTGATGAAATCATGGTATAGGACCTCTTATTTTTATTCTCATCAATAGAAACCCTAATAAATCTTGATGAACAGATTTCTCCTTTTGTAACACTTTGATTTAGATTCAATAGTTTCCACAAGGATGATGGATACTATCATTTTGACTCACATTCCTCACTTACCATGCCTCCTGTCACTTTTCTTACTCTCATTTTGTTTTCTATTTGTAAATATATTTTCCATTGGTGCAGTTGCTTTAGAGGTGAATTTTGTATGCTTTAGAACTCTATAAATTTCAAAGTACACGCTTGTTTACGTGGTTTAAAAATCTATCTTGGTTGTCGGATCTTTTCATTTGATTTATTTTTAGTCTGTCTCGTGAATGAGTTTCTCTTTATTTTTCATCCCGTCAGCAATTGTATAATCTGATACAGACTTCAGTTATTCGAGTATTTGCACACTTCACAGTTCTAAAATTCTCGAGTCACTTATAAAAAGTCATTTTCTATCGATGTCAGCCTAAAGCAATTTTACAAACTTTGCAGGTAAAAGTGAATTTAGTGGCTCTTTCCTCAGATTGTTCTGCAATGATCACTGTTGAAACCAGACTCCCTGAAGAAGGAATAGGCAACCTTGTGAGTCTTAAATTCTGGTCATGTAACTCCCAGGACAAAGACTTCTCCTTATCTACCGTCATATATGAACCTCACAGGTTTGTTTCTTTTTAAACCCTTTCACAAATTTCTTGGCGTTATTTCATATTTCACATACTTTCGCAAGATCAAACCATGCATATTGTGTCTTGTCTGTCTGATAAATATAAGATAGAGAATTTTTAGCATTTATAACAACTAATAGAATCTCATGCTTGTGCTCAATTCTATGCAGGGAGGCTGGGATATCTTCCATAGCTTTCCGTCCAACTAGTAACATGGCCGTCAGTTCTTCATCTGGTGGCGACTTTAAGGTAGGTGGTCTCATTTACGATTCTAAGTTCTAACTGGTTGGCTGATGAGTTATTGATATTAGTTGACAATTTCGAATGGCAGATTTGGGCTCGTGACTACAAGACCACCCTGCAGGATTATACCCATCAGAGTACTGGCTGGGCATGCCATGCTATTGGATCATACAAGTATTCTCTTTGCACAAGATAATTTCAGCTTTATGACTTGATCCGATAAACCTATTTGAAAAACTGACATTCACATACTTACGGTTGTTTTGAAATCAATTAAGCCTGGTGAAGTTATATGATTTACTCATATCTATGGTTTTGCTACGGCCAATTTTACTTCTCTATTCATCGACTGCATAAATTTCGTGACAAGAATAGTAGTCTATAATTGAAGGATTCATAACCAAAGGTTCCGTTTGGCAGGAAGAAGCCTATGACTGCTGCTGCATTTTCGAGTGATGGGACTGTTTTGGCTGTTGCTGCAGATAAAGTTATTACCTTGTGGGATCCAGATGCGAATATTCTGGTGGCTGTCATTGGAGATAGTCTCGAGGTATTTTCTAACTTATCGGTATTTCATTATTATTTGGAATAGGAATTGGGAAAGTTTTTTGTACGTGAATCATGGCAAAGTGGTTTTTCCCTTTGATTAATCTCTTGTTTTGGCATTCTTCTACTGAGGGGATGGGCATTTCTTGCTATTGCTGAATGATGATTTTATGACAATAATTACTCGATGATTGCATGAGCAAGAGTTGTAGACTATCAATATCGTAGCCATTGTTATGGATTTTAACAATAATGTTGATATTCAAGGTCGTATTGGCATATGCCACAAATTTTACTCAAGATAATTCTATGTTGGTTTTTGTTATATCTTTCCATTATTAGTATTTTTATGCAAAATATTTACCTATTGTACAGCCAATTACAACTCTTTCATTTGTCGGGAAGTCAGAGTATCTTCTATCTGCTTCACAAGGTTCCAACCCTCAGGTGACTTTATGGAGTATGTCAAAGCTCTTGACATGTTGGTCCTACCGGCTTCATGCTGAAGGTGGTATTCTGTTTCCTCTAGGGGAAACTGGTACAGTGTTTGTGTTAGTCGATGTATTGATTGTTTTATATCTACAATTACGTAATGGGAAAGGACTCGCGTTGTGTTTTTATCTACAATACTTGCCTGGGTCAATAGCAAAGCTTGAAACATAGAAATTCTCTACTCGTATTGCATTTCTTGTAGGCTGATTGTGTGTTCATGTTTGCAGCTATTACTTGTTCGATGAACAACACTTCCTTTGCTGTTCTTGCTCGCACCAAGTCACCCACGCCCATGGTTTCTGATCATGCTGCATCACTAGGTGCTGATGGGGTTATCTTGTTTTTCAATGTTGAAAATCCAGTGCCATTGTCAACCTGGTTTGTCAGCAAGGTGACGTTCTCCGTCCTATGCTGTTTTAATTGGTTTTTTTCTCATTATTGATTCTGAGGCAATTTTGAATTTAGGTAGTGTCATTCATGTTATGCATATGATTTAGTTTAGGTGTGGTGCATGTATATATGATGCAAGAACTGCTACCGTCCATGCTACTTGACAGGGATTTTTTTTTTGGTTCAACGAAATCTGATTAATTTTTCCTTTGAAACCGTCATCTTGACGGCTGATTGCATACACCAGCGCCTCTGACAGTGGTATAACTTCGGTTGATAGTTATTAATGAACTACTATGCCTACTGAATACCCCCTATAGAGTGCTGATGAAAAATAAAAGGTTTTACTGCAAAAACGACTGTCTATTAAAGTTCATATTTGGATTAAAATATTCTCATATTCCCAGGCTGAGGGTGGAGGGCTTTCTTTTGTCGAGTCAAGTCTAAAAGCAGATGACGCCACAGAATCAAAATCAACCGAAGTGCTTGCTTACATAAACGGTGCTCATGAGTATGTTCTATTTGATCCATATGATGTGCAATCTGACAAGCTTAGCATTTCTGGTCCAAGGAATTTCGGCAGCCACGAGGAAACAGGTGAGATTTGATTTATACTGCATTATTCTTCTGCTTTCGGCCATTGGCATGCCCCACTTAATGTATATGAACCATGCTATCTCTCTCAGATGTCTGACATGATTGTTAGACTTCTCTTATGATAAATTCCCATTCATTTCTTGCTTTTGCACCACTTTTCGGTTGTGTTATGTAATTGGAATTTATTCAGCAGAAAGATTTGGCTATGCATCCATCTATGGTGAGTTACCAGTATTCAGCTTGACAAGAGATGAGATGCCACTCCCATCAATCCGGCCGGAGGGAACGTGGAAGACTATATTCAGTGGACCATCTCACAGTCTTCCTCCTCTTCCGAAGTTGTGTTCAGAGTTTTTGGAATCATTACTGGAGAGGAGGTCTATGGTTGTCGAATGAACGGATTAAATTTCTCTATTTAGCTCTTGGCTTGGTATCAGCGACGAGAGACGCGAGAGATATATCATTTGCACTGTCAGTTGCTTATGGCAGACCGAAAGAGATCATGCAGGTGAAGGAGGCAATACGGTGCCGTTTTCTTAGAGGCGAGATGAATGCGGTTAATTTATGGAGATTAGTCGGATATCATGGTGCCGGCTAGAAGTAAAGTTTGTGGAGATATAAATGTATTGATTGTTTTGGGATATATGTTAAAAGGAGGGTATTATTGTTGTATAACGAGGAATATAGTCAAAATGATCCTGTTAGTTTGTCCATTTTGTGTTTTGGTCTCGTAAGTATTTATTTTTGGTTTTTGGTCCTATAAGTTAAGTTATAATTGGTTTTTAATCATTTTTTCATAGAGTTTTGACGTGACATCAAAAAATGCTGACATGAGAGACAAAAACGCTCACGTGGCATTGAGAAATGATGATATGTCTGTTGTGACATCAACATTTAAATGTCATGTTTTCCAAACTGGATTGTATCGATCGGTTCAACCAGTTCGACTTGAAATGATCACTGGTTTTATCCGAAACACTCTCAAAAATCGTTTTAACGGTTGAACCGGCAAAATCAGTCAAGTTTTTCGATTTTTCTTTTCGAAAAATTAGTTTTTTTTTATTTTAAACTCTTAATTTAATATTTTATTATATATATATATATATGATTATTTGAAATTTTTTCTTCATTAAAAATATTATTTATTAATATTAGAATGTTTTAATTAATTAATTTATTTTTAAAAAAACATATAACTATAACTAATATTTTAAATATATTTATATAGTTATTTAGTTTTCAAAAATTACGATAAATGTATATTTTTCTATTTATATAAAAATTTTAGGTTTTTATAATTTTAAATATATTGTTAATTATATTATATTATATAAATAGTTTTCAATCTGATCGTATGGTTAAAATGGTCTAACCAATTGAATCATTTTTTTAAGTTAGATTGGTTTGATCACCGATTCGGTTATAAAAACATTGGTAAAATAAAAAAGAACTAAAAATCAAAACATAACTAAATTTACAGGATCAAAACCCAAAATTGAATACTTACATGACCAAATCACAAAATAAGCAAATTTACAAACTATTTTGACCATTATCCCTGATATATGTGACATTTTTGAAAGTTATATGAGGATTTTGTGAAGTTAATTTCCAAGCTAAGAATGTTCCTTAGTGTTATTTACTGTGTTACAAATTAATTACATGTCAAGATGCCATTTGATCTAAGGGTGGCTCGAGGATTTTGTTGAAAGAAATTGATGATTTGTTTACGCACGCTACACAATGAATTAGTATTTTACTTTTGAAAATTATTGATCTGAAATTTTAGGGCTTCTTTATTTGGAGAAATATCTTCTAGAATTTGGTGAATGGGAGTTGTCTCGATATCTCAGAAGTTATAATTACTATGCTAAAGTTGATTATACTTTTGTTAAACTTTACTAGTTTGTTTCGATTTATAGTATCTCTGGAGTTGAACACTCGTTTAAAAAGCTTGCTTTTGTATTAATTGTAAAGGTGTTTAAAACGTTTTAATTGTTTGAATTTGAATTTACGTTTTGAACTAATTGATATATTTAAAAAAACATATTTATGTGCAGATCTCTCGTGAGTTGTGAGACGGATTGATTTGATTCATACATATAGTGAAAAATAATACTTTTGATATAAAAAATCATACATTTTCATAGATTAGATATTCGTTTCATAAAATTGAACCGTAAAATTATCAGGCAAATGCTATGATGCATCGGGTGAAGTTGATTGGGCACCCTGGCCCATTTCATTGTGGGCCCGGGTGCCCGATCAAGGGAAAATGCTGCACCGGGTGAAGATCAACCGGTGGAGCATGCCCGGGCGGATTATCATATAGAAGTTTTTGTGTTATATGAGTAGTTTTCTTGTGAAACAGTATCACATAGTGAGACGATCGACCTTATCTATTTTATAATAAAAAGTAATATTTTTAACATAAAACGTAAGAATTTTTGTGTCCATTTTTATTTGTACACTGATCTCTGGCTATATGAAAAGGCTGATAATTTGTTCCAAGTATTCTACATGAGAAAATCATGTCTTCTCATTGAAGGTATTTTTTTATTATTTGTTTTTTGGTCATATAAATATTCAAATTTGGGGTTTGTACGTAATTTAAGTTTTATTTTAGCTTTTTTATCAAACATTCTCATTAGTTGATAATATTAGCATTAACTGAGAAGTTTGTGAAAGATTATGTGAAAAGTTTTATTGATGCTTAATTTATTCTTGTTGAGTAGACATTATTATCATAATTTTTAATTCATGAGTTGTAGGAAGGTATTTATGTCACCACAAACCGAAACTAAAGCAAGTGTTCGATTCAAAGGTGTTAGTACATATTGACTTATTATACTCCTAAATTCGTGCCTATATATTGAGCAATACAAAGCATTTGGTTGCCATCGCCTTCTACATTGAATAATTTCAACGGTATACAAGATCAAAGTTTTACCGGAGATGGGGACAGCACTTGGCCAAGTGGCGAAATGTCTAATTTTCTTTTCTTTTTCAGTTTTTTTTAATATTTATATAAATGGGAGAGAAACCAACTTTGGCAACTCTCAAGATAAAATTCAATAATGTAATCCACAATGGAATGGGAGGCTGTAACAAGTTCACTCAAAGATTAACAGAGTGCACATGACGACTTGGAGGACTCCACTCATTTTACATTCGCATTTGCTTTAAATCTATACTGCAGCTGAATCGCTCGAATTGTTCAGTTTCTTGATTTGCTATATTCTTCTCATGAGAGAGAGAACCACAATCAAATTCAAGATTTTTTTGGATAAAAAGATTATCTTGATTTCATGGCTATTCTCTTGCATTCATCGTCTCCTATAGCCAAACCATCTTCAGAAAACGGAGGGAAATCTTCTGGGTTTCGAGCCCATGCGCCCAAATTTCAGTCTTTCCCACTTAGCAAAGGTTATTCTAAAGTATTGTCTTCAACCCAGATAGCCAATGCTCCAAAAGATAGTGTTTTTACTCTGCCGAATTGGAGGTCTGGTAGGAGTGACATTAAAACCAGAGAAATTAGGCTGAACGATGCATTCCTGTATTTGGAGTATATGTTGGGGAAAGGCCACAAGCCTGATGTTGCAAATGCCACTCAGCTTTTGTACGATCTTTGTAAGTTTAATAAGCTAAGAAAAGCTACTAGAGTCATGGAGATGATAGTTAGGTCCGGTAGTATTCCGGATGCGGCTTCCTATACTTGTTTGGTTGATCATTTGTGTAAGAGGGGGAGTGTTGGGCATGCTATGCAGCTAGTGGAAAAAATGGAGGAATATGGGTACCCAACTAATACAGTTACTTATAATTCTCTTGTTAGAGGGCTTTGTATGCGCGGAAATTTGCATCAAAGTTTGCAGTTTGTGGAAAGATTGATGCAGAAGGGGTTGGTCCCTAATGCATTTACTTACTCAATCTTGCTTGAGGCTGCATACAAAGAGAGTGGAGTTGATGAAGCTAGGAGATTGTTGGATGATATTATTTTGAAAGGTGGGAATCTGAATCTTGCGAGTTATAATGTTATATTGACTGGTTTGTGCAAAGAAGGTAAAGTTGAAGAGGCAATGAAGCTTTTTCGTGATTTGCCCGGAAAGGGATATTACCCTAATGTTGTGAGCTATAACATCTTGTTGAGAAGCTTGTGCCATGAGGGATGTTGGCAAGAGGCGAATGAGCTTCTTGAAGAGATGGTGGGCGATGATTGTTCCCCATCTATAGTGACATATAATATACTGATTGGTTCACTTTCACTTCATGGTCGAACTGATCAGGCCCTCGAAGTTTTGGACGAGTTGTTTAGAGATGGCCGGTTCCAACCCAATGCTGCAAGTTACAACCCTGTTCTTTCTTCCCTTTGCAAGGAGAAGAAGGTAGATTCTGTCGTTAAGTGTCTAGACGAAATGGCATACAGAAATTGTAGCCCAAACGAGGGTACATACAATGCTATAGCCAGGCTTTGTAAGGAAGGAATGGTTCAAGAAGCATTCTCAATCATACAGAGTTTGAGAAATAAACAGGACTCCACAATTCATGACTTCTACAGAACGGTGATCACGAGTTTATGCAGGAAAGGAAACACATATCCGGCATTTCAGTTGCTTTACGAAATGACTTTGTGTGGTTTCAACCCGGATTCTTACACGTATTCTTCGCTTATTAGAGGACTGTGTATTGAGAGAATGCTTTCTGCTGCCATGGATGTGCTTAAAGTCATGGAAGACTATGGACACCGCCCCGGTGTAGACAATTTCAATACACTTGTTCTTGGATTGTGCAAATGTGGAAGAACAGATTTATCTATTGGGGTGGTTGAAATGATGATTGGAAAGGGTTACCTTCCTAGTGAGACCACCTATACCATTTTGATTGAAGGGATTATCCATGAAGATGAAAAGGAGCTGGCCGGAGCGGTTTTGAAGGAACTGAATGTCAAACGAGTCGTGAGTCGGAATACGTTGGAAAGGCTCACCATGCAGTATGATCTTGAAGGATTGGTTATACACATGGGATGAAAACTGATATGATGAACAATAGGGTCGAAAAGATGGTGGTTTCGCAAAGCATTCGGGATCAAGGCGTTTTAAGTACTCGTGGCAGATGGACTGTTCTGTACACTTATCGGTTCTTTGTACGACTAAAGCATAGGATGGCGATGACTGATGAGAGGTTTGATAGATCGTTCATTGGGAGAGACACGCGATCAAATCATAAAGCATTCAGATTTGAAATTCCTTGAATTTTTTTGACGTTTCTAACATGGTACATTTAAAGTTCGACATCACATTTGAGTCGCAACTAGGGGTGCAAACGAACTGAACCTGTTCGTGAGCTTTACGAACATGCTCGATAAATATTTGATTCGTATTCGAGCTTATCGAACTCGAGCCGAATTCGAACATGCTCGAACTTTTTTTCGAGCCGAGCTCAAGCCGAAATTATACTGTTCGATAGTTCACGAATAGTTCGCGAACCTTAATATTTAATTAATATAATATAATTATATAATAAATATATATATATTTCGAGCTTTTCGAACCATAATATTCGAATAGTTCACGAATAGGTTCGAATATTTCGAGCCAAACTCGAACTCAAACTTCATTTCGAGCCGAATTCGAGCCAAAATATTTGAAATTATCGAATTTCGAATCGAGCTCGAACTCAAATATACTCTTATCGAGCCGAATTTGAGTCTTAAAATTTTGCCATTATTCGACTCGATTCGATTCGTTTGCACCCCTAGTCGCAACTGGTCAAGATTAATACACAACGGCTTGCTTGTTTTCCATATATGGATGATATTGTGTTATAATTGTTGATCCTTTTCTCAAATTCATGATTATAAAGGTTAAATAGAAGAATAAGAATCATCTCTAATAGATAACACAAGAAAAGCATGGCCCTAAGGCTTGTAAACCATGTAAAGTGCAAGCACCTCAAGTTATTATCGAACCCTTTAAAAATCTCACAACCAAAAGATACCACAAAAATAATTAACAAAAAGAAATGGAAGCCGAGTATATTAAACATGATCATCGGTGACCTACGTTAACCAAAAATAACACACTCCAATGAGCTAACACATGAAATAGAGTTCGAAGTCTGAAAACTACAAGAGTTGGAACTACAAATTTTCCAGGAAGATATCACAAAATACGGACATCCGAATCCGTGAATAGGAAGATGGACTCCTTTTACAAAACTTCCTCAAAACCATCAAAGTTGCCAGGGCAGCAGATGATGAAAATTGAGCTTTAAGCAAAAGAAGCACATCCAATCCCATGTTTATCCTCTACTTGGATCTTTGTCTCATCTTTCGGCGCTTCCTCTTCAACCTCCTCATGCGCTTCTTCTTCCACTATATACACATTATATTGAATTTCAAATTCAAAGATATAAGGGAAAAATGCAAATTTAACAAAATCCAAATAAGTTTCTTTGTTTTATACTTTATCGACGAGTGTTCTTCATTATCTCGACAGGGTCAGCATTCAAGAAAACGTAAACAACAGGATTGCTTTTTAAATCCAATCAAAAAAATTAAAACTGACATTACAAGCAAAGCTCCCAAAAGCAAGTTCAATAGCGAGACGTTGGACTTATGTTGATGTCAACATTGGTAACTTCATCTCATGGGTAACTTCTATCTCATATTTATGATGCGGTGAGATCATGTTGAAATATGAATTTTTATTTTGATTCAATAAATTTATAGTTTAAAAAAAGAATACAATTGCAAATAATTAAAATAATTACAATTACAAATAATTTAAAACTTAAAGAAAGCAATACTAGAAAGATTTAGAAATTAACCTCTAATCTTCAATTTGAAATTTAACCCACCCATTTTTATTCCTTTATTATTATTATTATTATTATTATTATTATTATTATTATTATTATTATGTTCACTCTTTTCCTCATAAGAGATATTTACTGAACCGCTCACTATTTCAAGTCCATCTAAAAATCAATAATCTACAGGTTTTTCTTTTCATAAAAATTTTTTCCAGCATTTCCCAACACTACCAGTAGCTTCCCTAGCCAAATAACATATTCTAAAATTCCCATATACCATTTCTTCTGAATGATCCAACCATTAGAGTGAACACAAATAACCAATCTCGTTAATCAGAGCTTCGCTCCCTAAACAATGAAAAACAGGAGAATAATTAAACTACATATTACTCCAATTAACTAAGTCTTGAGAGTACCCTTATGTCTTAATAGTACTACTACCCCAATATCAAAATATTCTACATTTAGATCATTTGTTCATTCAAAAATAAAAAAAATCATTTGCGCATTCACAATACGTCATTAGGCAATAAAATGCAGCGCTCATACATCTAATTTTCCCCTTCAACTATTATATGCGGGACAAATCATAACCGAACACAAAAAAAAAAAACCAAGACGTGATTTTTTGAAGAAAACCATAAGCACAAATTCACATAAATAATCGTCCAGTATGAGTCAAAGTAAACATCGGAGTGACAGATTAACACAAATATTCAAACAGGAAAGTATATAGCATAAACAATCAAGACGAAATGAGGGATTAACTTCAATGAAAATATGCTAATTAATCACGATTCATAGATCACGACCAAACGGAGAGGATGCGCCTACCTTAGCCCTCATTACAACAGAAGTTTCCGAAGCTCAATTCGGAATCCACGAATGTTTTTGGTTTGAACACTGTGAAACCCTAAAATTGGGAGGAGCACATTTACAACATGCTAATTCTTCATTTCATTGGGTATATTTATAGGCCGAATGGGCCAAATTAGTGCAGGCCCATAATTCATAAATACATCCTTTTGTTTTAGATGAGAAATTACATGCTTAGTAGAAAAACTTCTTTAATTCTTCCCATACTTTTCATATTTTTATTTGTTTATTTGAATTCCGAATTTTACTTTTATCTCTAAGACTTTGTTCTAGTAATACAAGAATTGTGTATCTTTTACAACAATTCTATTAAGAATTTTACATTATCATTTCTAAAATTTTGGAGTGTTGATGAAATTGTCTTTATACTTTCAAAAATACATTTTTAACCACATGACTCCATCTTCCACATTTATCTTTCTATCGTATCTTATATCTCTTATTTCAATTTAAAAATTTTGAAAAATTTCACTTTCAAACTTGAAAGTCACACATATAATATGTATCACGACCCGATTCTACTAAAGTAAGCCCAAGAATTGGAGGCCTACTAGCGAGAAGCCTATTATGATTTGGTCCATTTCAAATCGAAGTTGGTATAAATTGATGCCTATAAAATATCAAACAAATCGAACAAAATTTATTAATAATGTGTCTCTTATTATATTATTAAGAATGTGATTATTATAATAAATATATTTAGTATATAGATTTGAACATTGAACACCATCATATTGCAACAAAGCTTCCTAGCAAATTGCAGTATGGCCTTTTTAATTTCACTTTCATCCGTCTTATCAACCTGTTTAGACAGCTTTATTTGTACAAACTAATTTCAAATGAGTCCTCAAAATTGTTTTCATCTCAACTTTTAGCAACAACATTTACCTAAAATACCATTTGAAGTCCCCTTTTCAAATAGCATGCTTAAGAACTATGTATCAGCAGCCATCTCCCGCCACACTTTCTTTCAAGAACTTTTGACCATGTGCGAACGTGTCCAACTTCTATTGGATGTAAAAATGGACCCCATTGTATTACTGCTGCTATTTATAATGCAAACTGGGGCAGGCACACACTAGCAACCCTACCCTCCGTACTACAGGATACTAACTACTAAACAACAAACCCACGCAATTCACAAGGTATCTCCGAGCCAGAAATCTCGGTGATGTTTGACATTTTCCGTTATAGTGGTTTTTTCTCCAGTTTTTTTAGTGTTAATTGCTGAATTTCTTTGAAATTCTTGATGCATTTTACAGGGAAATGGGTGTATGATTGACGAAGATGGCGTCTGCAGCTTGCGTGAATAGCGGCGTCGCAATGTCGCCGGAGAATTTCCTGGAGTGTGCTCCGGCTAGGTTTCCAGTGTACCGATGGTTGAGCCCCGGAATCTCATTGAGTCGCGAGTTTCCAGAAGAAGATGCCTCCGAAACCGCCGTTACTAAGTCTTCTGGGAGAACTCGAGCGGCATCCGAGAGTACTGATGCGGAGAAGCAGGGAGATTCAGATCCGGGAATCTCCGGCGAAGGCTTCGTGGATTTCGAGTTTCGGCTTGAAGATCCAGTCGTGATGCTTTCCGCCGATGAGCTGTTCTGTAACGGTAAGTTGGTACCCTTGCAGTTCTCTTCAATCTACCAGCCAAAAACATCAGCTCAAGCTCCAGCTCCAGTCTCTTCCGAGATCAGGTCACTTGACGCACCAAAATTTCAGCGGACAAAGGAGATTTCGTCTACGGATCCTTATTTGTTCTCTCCGAAGGCGCCGAGATGTTCGACTCGATGGAAGGAGTTTATCGGCTTGAAAAAACTGTATCAGAGCAGCAAAGGGAAACAAGAGGATCGCAAAACTCCGTCTTCTCCATTGTCCTCTAATAGTCACGGCGATCGAAATTCCGCCAGAGGTCTTAAAAACTTTCTTCACCGCAGCACAAGATCATCACTCAATGCATCCATTGATTCATCCTTGAGCCTTCCATTGCTGAAGGAGATGGATAACGAGTCGGCATCCATTTCGTCACAGCCATCGCTCTCGTCTTCTTCATCAGGCCATGACCACGATGATCACCCAAGACTCTCGCTCGATTCCGACAAGCCAAGGCCTACTACTCGCACTTCTCATAAAACCACCAGAAGCCTCAACAGAGCTCGAGTAGTTAAGCACAAGACATTGTCATCAGACAACCCAACGGCAGCGTCACGAGTAGGCCGAAGTTCAACCCGGAAAGCACCGGAATCTACCGTCCCAGCTAGCGGCGTTTCCGTGGATAGCCCTCGAATGAAACCGTCCGGGAAAATCGTGTTTCATGGGTTGGAGAGAAGTTCTAGCAGTCCAAGCTCTTTGAATGGTGGCTCCCGCTACAAGCATCGAGGCATAGAGAGATCGTACTCGGAAAAATTACGTGTTGCTCCAGTTCTTAATGTACCAGTTTGCTCACTTCTAGGCTCTTCGAAATCTGTTGTTTTTGGGTTTCCTCTGTTCTACACGCAACAGAAGAAAGAAGGCGGCATTAATGGCGGTGGAAACAGAACTCAGCGTCATCTCTGCAAGAACCGTACCGATCGAACTTGAGACAGTACATTTCCCCGGGTAACATTTAACCTCTTAACACTTTTCCGCCCAGTTAACAATGATTTTAGCAAGTTGTCTCTTTACATTTCAATGTGGGTTTTGTTTGTTCCTCTTCACAACAAGTTTTCACAAATTACTGCTGCAATTTCTAATGTACATAACCAAAGAACATATATGGTTCACTCTATTTTTTTTTTTTTTTTTTGTTTAAAAAGCTGAATGGAATCTCTGATACTTTAGCTTTTCGAAAAGTTACGATCGGGTCCGCCGTGTTGTATTCGTACGCGCCTCCTTTGCGATTGGGTTTTGGTGAGCTACACTTTTGGGAATGCAACGTAACACGGCATGCACTGCGCGCTTTCCCTGTTGTATTTGTTGTTGTACATTTGTACTCTTTTATTTTGTTTCTTCTTCCATTGTTCAGTCCTTTTTATTTTTATTTTTTTAATTATAATATAATATAGTTATTTGGGAAGCAATATTATTCGCAAAACTGCCACCTCTACTGCTCCGCTGTTCTTTCCTTTTCATTCATTTTATGCCAGTTTAATTTTTCCTGTATTTTTTTTACCATTAATTAATGAAAGTTTAGTAGACATGAAAATTAATTAATTAATAATATTTATAAACCCAATTATAAATTGAATAAAGATGTGAATGTGAGAATTGAATTTACACAAGAAACATTTAGTTTATCTCTTATTATTTTTTCGATCAATTTGGTTTTGACATATATAACCCGAAATCAAACCAAATAAATTTAGGTTTTTACACATATCCGAATTTCAAAACCTCTAGTTTTGCTTTGTCGAGAGATGAGATGTTATTATTTGTGGGTTTGGCTAACATCATCCAAGCTCTTTCTCTACTTTCAAGGCCGAGCCTTTATCAGGTGGAGCCTAAAATTATTTGTGGGTTTGGCTGACATGACTGGATTAATAGTTGCTTTCTGCGTTTTGACCAGATGTTGGCTAATTGAAGCCCATGAATTATTAATATGCCTTTAATGGATAATAAATGTTAGTATAAGCAAATAGCCCAGCTGGATAATTATTTGTCTTCTGCAATTATTTATATTTTTCCTTTAATATTTATATGTAATAATCATTTACTTCCTCTCTTCTATATTATTAAATTTGAGTTATAGATAATAACTACTTTGGTTTTAAAAAATAAAGTAACTATTTTTAGTAGGTTATGTCATACTTATTTTTTGTTTCCAAAATACTCTTATCTCATAATTATCATAATTTTTTAAAACAAAATAAATAATAATAAATTAATAATAAAAAACATAACATTAAATATAAATTATTTAAATTTTATTATATTTCATATAAAAGTTTGTGACACACAAATATAAAACTATATATTTTAAATAAAAATTTAATTTATATGCACGCATGGTGTGCATATGTTTACTAATTTAATATAAATTTCAACACCTATTTGTCACCGCAAAGCCACGTGTCAGTTTTTGCGGTGATTCGACAATTTCTTTACAAGAGTTAATTGGGCCAAACTGGATAATGCCCAATCCAAAACAAGGTCCAGCCCAACAAGCGCCTTCTTGTTCCTTCTGGACTTGGAGATAGCATCAGTGTGAATCCTAGTAGAATTTGGTGGGTGGAGGTAGCAACAGTTTTGAGAGCTCCGCCGCCATGGCCGGCGGCGGCTACTCGTGCAATACAGCAAGAGAAACTTTGGAGTGGATTGTTGCTATCAAAGATTTCCTAGAACCCTACAGATTCTTCTTGGATGCTCATGTTGTCAATTTCTTCACTGTAATTCTTCTTTCAGTTCGGATGTAAATATTTGGAATTGGATTGTGTGTTTACTGCAATGACTTGTTGATATTCGAGTGAATTCTAATAGGACAGGCTGTGGGAGGCTGTCGACAAAGAGTGGATGGATTGTCTTCGGAGAGAGCCTGTGGGACTTCTCCTTCAGATTCCTTCTGGTGTGATGCAGGTACTTTCTTAATATCCACATTTTCATTTTGAGGTTAAATTCGTGTGCTTTATGACTTTGAAAGTGTATTGACAATTTTAGATATGGTTTTCCATCTAGTATATCACATTTACTTTTTATATTTTGTTGCTGCAAAGTTATGAACTTACTTTGTAATTCATCAAACCTGATCGTAACCATGGTTCTAACCGAACTTGATTGAACATAGCCACACAATCATCACCTTTAGGTCCTCTCCATAAAGGTTGCACAGATATGCTTTGGTAGGGGTAGAACTAGCTGATGAGAGAGGCATGGAAACCGCTTTTGCTAATGAAAAATAAATATAATTTTTATTCATAATTTTTCTAACAATACAGGTTTTGCATCCCCTAATCTCCATCCAATGTCCAGGATCCCAGGGTCCATATTACCTTATTTGTACTATATTCTCGGTCCACCCCTGTTCGGAGGCATATAAAGAAGGCAGGAAGTACATGAATGTGCATTGTCTTTTAAGTATTAGATTAGCTGTTTACATTTTGATTTCGTGTCTTCTATTGTTCTTTATTTCATTCTTAGTTTTACATGCCGCATTTTAGTAGTTAGTGCTTGGATGGGGTGGGATTAATTGAACGATTCCTTTAGGTTGTGCTTGGATCAATGGGTTTGCATTGGTGAAATCAAATCCACTCAAATCCTTCAAATTTTAATTCAAATGCAACCAATTCCTCGACTTCCTTGTATGGTCAAAATTTAAAGTTGTGTTTGGATGGATTTGTGAGAGGATTTCAAATCAAATTGGAAAATACATCAATCGAACGATAACCTTAGTTCTTCATTTATTTTTCTTGTTTCTACTCTCGTCTCTTTTTTATATTTTACAATCCCCATGTCTAGCTTATTGCTGGAGATATACAGATGGAATCTCAAGCTTCATGAGAATCATGTCCTCATAATTTTCTCTCAATTTTTTTTGCTGCTGTTGCTAGAATAATTGGCCTGCCTCACTTAAAGAATTTGTTTGCACTCTAAAAGCGCTTTCTCTTCCTCGTGAGCAAGCTGATCTGCAGGAGGTATGTTTTGTTTACTACCTTTTGCATTTTAATAATTTCTTTTAACTGCGATGTCTTCTGATATATTGTTGGTGAGTTGTTGGCAAGTCTGCTGTCCATTTTGTCCTTGCAGTTTTTATGAAGTCATATCTAACATTCTAATTATCTAAGAACTTTTTCAATAGAAGAACTTCATACTCTCACACTTCAGATGACAGTAGGTTATAGTGAAAGCAGTTCAGGAATTTTTGGACCAGATTTAGTTTCGTATTTCTTCTACTTTTAAATACCATTTGAACTTATAGCTGGATATCACTTTCAACTTAATTCAGAAAATCAGGTCAATTTATTTATCCCTTTGTCTTTGCAGGCATTCCCAGGTCTGAATGTGGCATCACTAAATGATGTCATATCTCAAGGCATGAACCGAAAGAAAAAGCATGAAGTATGCTTGCATCCTACCTTTTCTTTGTTCTTCATCTGTTTGGATTTCATTTCCAGATCTGCCATGATCTTTTTATGTAGTACAATATGAGCTATTTGTATAGATAAAGACCTGGAGCTTTGTTTTATGGGTGGTAGGCTGGCAGTCTCATTATTGCTAGATGAATGATGCTGCTAATGGATGGTCCTGGTAATCTTGTTGATCCTTGATGGATGACACTATGCTAGTGAGGTTCTACATTAGTTTTGATAGATGTAATACTAATTTTGTTATATAGTTGGCCATCTTTAGAATACAGTTTCATCTTGTGGAAGCTTATGCATGGTCCACATCAAATAACTTTTATTTTAAGTCATTTAACCTTGGACTTCAATGTCACGTCTGGACTCCGGCCTTTGTTTAGTATGTGGGCAGGAATCCTAATTCTGTTATCTTTGGTACTCGTTGATCCAGATAGAATCACTAGCTTCTGTTATTGGCTTGATTGCTAAAAGTGTTGGGGCCGACACAGTTGTGGATGTTGGATCTGGTCAGGTATGATTTCAGTTGCTTTATGTTGCTCCCGATAATCCTACCCTGTACAAAATAATAGTAGTTTTTGCAGACTGCGAATTAAAATTACTCTGTGCAGTCATGGATTTGTTGCAAAGTGTTATTATGTGGTAAATGATTGTATAGTATATACAAGCTTTCTTGGATCTCATGTATGATACAAAATTAGATTCTTTTTTTTGGACTTAATGATTCCATTAAATTTGATTTTTCAGGGGTATCTTTCTCAAGTTCTTTGTTTCGAAAATGAGCTTTCTGTAGTAGCCATTGATGCTTCCTCCCATCATGGAGGCATTACTGATGCACGTGCCAAACGTATCAAGAAATATTATGCAGCTAAGATGCGGAAATCTTGGTATGAAACCAAAATCATTATGATCATTTTTCTGATATCTTGACAAATTGTAACCACCTTCATAAACTCGTTTCCTGGTCACTTACTAGCTTCCTGTTCAATTATTTTTCTGTCTTCAAACCAGTAGTGATAATCTGATCTGTGTTTCATGAACTTGGGTAATGGTACCATTAGATTCAAGTCGGGTAATGGGATGATATTTTTTCCCTGATCTGGCTTAAGATTTATAGATCTTTGATCTGTAAGGAAACTGTGATAGTGCATAGCACTAATATATGAGGATCGCTGTTCTCTCACCGTTCTTCCTTCCTGTCTAGATGCGCATGTGTTTGTATTGTGATGTGCATATGTATGTATCTGAGTGTTTTCATTGGTTATGTTTTTGTGCACACATGTCTATGATCACGAGTATGTTTTGGGGATGCACCCTTTTCATTGAATTTGTTTCTTGTACACATGATATTCATTTTGGAATCTGATTTATATTGACCAGTTCTCTGATTGGAATTATTTATTTGTCTTTAAAAATAAAATAAAATAAGAGTTTGTGTTCTCTTGTGGAGAAGATTTTTGTCATTCTGAAACTTTATTCCGGAATCCAAACAAATAATGGTAGGTATGCGTTCTCCTAGTTTGATTTGTAATTTCACTATGATGGCATTTCATGATTTTGACATCTGTACACTTGTATAAATTGGAAACCATTAATGTGGTCTCTCTTGGGCATCTCATTTGATCCTCTTTCCTGACGTTCATCCCATTTCCAATTTCAGTTTCGTTCTCACCTTTTGTTTTCAGAATCATGTTTACAATTTTAATATTTGGGGTTGTTTTAAATTGGATTGATGAGCATAATAATCTATATATAATAATGTGTTTGCTTCTCCTAAGTCAGATAAAAATGGGGGGTTCCTTCTGTGAATAATGCCCCATTATTCTGATGGTTTAGAGTTTTTACTGTTTTGTTGGGTTACTTGCATCTGAATTATATGCTCCGGCTAATCATATTTATTTATTTATTATTATTTTTTAATGAATTTTTGTATTTGCTAGTTCAAATCCTGCATAATCATTTATAAGTATTATCTTGTATTTGGGCTAATAGATTGTCAATTCTTCTGTTAGTCCAGTGCAAAGAGTTTTGACCATGCCAAAAACAGTCACATGCCGAGTACTGACTCCAGACATGTTGAAAAATATCAGCAGCTTATCAAAGGCAAATGATTCTGAAAAGTCTAATATTTTGGACATAAGTATCGAAGAAAAATCTCAGAAAGGAAGTGCTGGCAGTGAAATTGCCTCTCTTTCATGCACTAATGAGAAATCTTCGTTGATTCTGGCTGGACTCCATGCTTGTGGAGACCTTTCAGTGACAATGCTTAGGTACCCATCACATTTTTTAATGTTTTACTAATAACTGGTGTTTGCAGCAATTTGCCTCGCTTAATGATCATTTTATATGGTAAATACTTGCATGCAAATATCAATTTAAATTTGTTAGACAGCGGGTAGGTCTCAATGCCAATACCTCAATTAAAATTACGGTGTTAGTCACTATCTTTATGGAGCCTGTATTATTCTAATGCCTCTATTGGTTTTGTCATAAAATATCATAAGTTGGAATTTTCTACATGCTTAAGGAGTCCCTAACTTTTCAGATATATAATGAATTGTAAACCATGTAGAATGATTGAAGCACACGTTCGTTGTCAACATAAAATATACGTGTCAGTTATTAATTTGTTCCATTTTTAATCAATAAATTTTACAAGTTATGCATTTTTCGGGAATCTTAGTTTCTATGGTGTTGTGTCGAGTCATGATGATAGTTCCTTCATACTATTTGAGCCTACGTGACTCTGTTATATTTTCTTTATTGTATTCCATAGCTTGCTGTAATCTATATATCTTGCTTTATGTCTGCTGGGTGTAACTACTGACCATCTTTTACTTAGGACTTTCGTCGAATGCGAAGAGGTCAAAGCGGTGGTTAGCATTGGTTGCTGTTATAACTTGTTATCTGAAAAAGGGATCCATGAAGCTTATTTTGAAAGTGGTTTTCCAATGAGCAAGGGTGCTAACTCTGCAAGTTTACTTCTTGGGAAAAGTGCCCGTGACCTTGCTTGTCAGGTTTGTGTGCAATTTTAGTTTTGCCTTCGTGTGTAGATATTTGGATGTGGACCACAAACCTCAACTTTTGCATTCTGCATTTATTGTTTCAGCTAAGAATTTATAGTACAAACTGTATCTCAATTTATTTATATGGTTTTCTGATGGCTGTGCATTGATTTATTGTTGTATGGTGCTAGATCAACTGGTATTGTGCAGTGCCATTCACTCACTTTTCTTGCAACTTTGATATTCAATGTTATGTTCGTGCTGATTATGCTGCCTTTCTCTTATGAAATTGTGTGATTAATTTCTGTTGATTGTGTTTTGGTTAGTGTCAACTACTAGGTCTCCATGCAATTTTTTTTGCTGACACATTGCCTTGAAATAAATAGAGTGCAGATAGATGGAAAAGCCTGGGAGAAACTGCCGGCCTTCATAATTTTGAGCTTCATTCTTTTCGTGCTGCCTTTCAGATGGTATTTGAGACGGCACCTAGTTACTTTACTGTAGTCCAAGTGAATTAGTGAAATAAGGATATATCTACTTCTGTAATGTCTTCCGCCGACCAATGATTTTTCTTTTTATGTGTCATTCTTTTTCTACCAAAGTAGTTAGTTTTACGAAGACTCACACCTTGTTGAACTTTGAAGGTACTTCTACGATACTATCCAGAAATTATGATCCAAAGCCCTGCAATAGGGCGTCAAGGCAAAGCTTTGCGCCGCCAACATCATCGCAGGATCTTAGAGTCTGATACTGGTATTTTTGAATCTCTATAAGGACTGACAGAAGAAAGCGTAGCGATTCTCTATTTCTTTTACTGACGGTTCATTTGCAGGTTCAATCGGAGCTATTGATGCCTTAGTTGGTGAAGGATCTTCATACCTGAATTATGCTAGTGAAGAAACTGACAGTGTTTATAGGTATTCAATGTTTGTGAAGTTTTGCCATTCTGGATTAAGTCGGCTTGGTCATAGCAATTTTCACGATATTGACTTCTCTGACTTGTGGAAGGAAGCTGAACAATTTTCTGTGAGTTTGTTTTCTCTATTTTCACATTCCATCTGTTTTACAATTACCACTATCCAGGAAAATCAATTTGTTAGTTGATTCCGCTTTATAAATCATTCCTGATCTCATCGCTCCTTGATGGATACTAATGGCTGTGTATTTCTAGACGTGAAAAATGGA
Organism: Henckelia pumila; assembly: GCF_033568475.1. Taxonomy (NCBI): domain Eukaryota; kingdom Viridiplantae; phylum Streptophyta; class Magnoliopsida; order Lamiales; family Gesneriaceae; genus Henckelia; species Henckelia pumila. The sequence goes on along the minus strand of NC_133122.1, from coordinate 194,652,574 downwards.
AAATTACCACATCGAGTTTGTTAGTGTGGTGGTTAGAAAGTGAGTTCATGTCAACAATTTCTTGGTTTTTCATGTTAAATTTATTTGATTCTCGGTGAGGTTGGAGTTGAATTTTATGTAATCCTATGTTTGGTGAAATGCAGTTGTTATGGGGCAGTATTTTGTGTTTCACCCCAGTTTTGGAGTTGAGTGCTAGGACTTCTATATTCCTTCTGAATTGCCTTTCATGTTTTGAATGATGTGGACTAGTATCTTTCCAAAAGATTGGATAGTCTCTTGAAGTTATTGCAAAGCAAACTTACCATTTTTTCCGGTTGTATGTTGATATATGGATATAGATATGTTCGGAAGTATGTTATGCATCTATGTCTGACACCAGCCATCCATACCCAGACTTAGAATTCTCTCGGAGTTTCGGCTTACACAAGTTTAACTGTTATTTTTTTAACGTATATGGCTGAGATGTGGATGGCATAAAGATTTTCATAATCTGCTATGAACTATTTACCCTGCAGGCACTCATTGGGCCTTACTGGACTCTTCGGGCTGCTCTGGGACCTGTTTTGGAAACTGTTCTGCTGCTTGATAGATTATTATTCCTTCAGGAGCAAGGCGACTTGCTTAAAGCAGTTATGCTGCCTATATTTAATCCTGTTTTATCTCCTAGAAATGTAGCTTTGATTGCAAAAAAACTGTGAAACAACTTCTATAACAAGTTGTCATGAACCGCAATCACTTTGTTCCTTTGTCTGTTACAACAATCAGGTGCTTAAAATGCGCAGGAAGAAAGGCAATTGGTAGTTTGGTACTCAGTGGCTGAGAAGAGTTGTTGGATGCTCGTGTGAGATTTGGTTGACAAATAGAGTTTATTTACAAATTTTCTTTTTCTCATTTGAGGATCACGTGATGGCATATTTTATCAGGGTATCGTGCATTGAATTGTATGCATGCTTTTTCTAGGGAGAGAGAGTGGGATATAATTTACAGTGAACAGAGAGAAATATGGGTTTTTCTGGTTTTTATACCAGAAATGTTGTCAATTATTTATTTTACAGCTTTTATACTGAGATATTGCGAAGAATGAAGAATCTGCAATAATTGGTTAACGTTTCTGAATACCGTCATCCTATCATCGATTTTACTGGCCCTTTCTCCTGTTAAATTATGTTGCAAGTTTTTATTTGATTTCTATATTAGATTTTCTTGACTTGTAGATTGGAACTTGTACGCCCTCCTGAAAACCAAGTGCTATCTAAAATCGAAAACCTGTTACTCTGATTTTCTCTTGAAATTTAGGGATTTTATATGATAAAAGATGGAGCTTCTTGAGAAGATGTATGGGCTACCGCAGTGGAGATTCTTGGTCCAAAAGCTCGAGCCAGCTTCAGTTGCAATGGACAAAAGTAAGCTGCTTGGCTTTTAAAAGCTTTATCTTCATATGGGTATAGATGTAAATGTACTCACTACTCATGCCTTTTGGATGTTACTACAACCTCAAGTATCTTTGGACAATGTAAGTACATGTATGTATTTCTTATGGATCAGATCAAAATAACTATCCTAAGGTTCAACCAATCCATTTGGATAAGATACATCCATCAGATGCCAATGAAAACTGATGGGTTGGGGATTTCTACTGATGTTAGTGCCTTATTCAGTCAAACTTTAGTGTTTAAATCTTGCCTTCCATGGTTTTCAATAATCGTTCTTGTACATGGAGTCAACATACAAATGCAATCATTTATATGTCTGTAGTTTTATTTTTTAAGGATTTCTCTTTATCCTTGTTTGCTACTTTTTCATATATGTGGTTCATTCATAGAACAATATATTACTAATGCTTAATTACTCAGACCGCTCTAAATTTCCATTATATCTTAAGATTTCTTATTACATGGAAAGAAATTACTTGAATTTGAGTATAAATCTTTTCATGCGCGGACAGCAAATTTCTGCAAGCAGACCCGTGCTAGATATTTTCTTTGCAAAACTTTTAACTTTTGGAACTACCGATTAATTGTTGATCCAAAGGTGATATTGTGTATTTAAATTTTAATTCAGAAATTTTTTAACCAAATGCCTGAAAGCAAATAGCTTTGGGAGCCTTCTTGTTCAGTTGTTTGCCTCGTTTTGTTCATTATGACATGCAAGTTTCTGTAAGTAATTTCTTATGTTTTTTCTCATCCTTATGTGTGTGAGCTGTTTAGGTAAGTTGTGGGTGGTATTGAAGGGAAGATAACGATGTTTATCAGTACAAGTATTCATCTTATCGCTGAATTGAAGGTTTATCAAATGCATCATTAAGGGTTTATCTTTTTTACTTAATGACATACTATTTCAGTATTTGTACCCCATGCTGGTACGATAAAGATAGTTTCATTTGTTAGGTAATCATTTTGTTACCCAACAATCTTTTCCCATTTTTTTTAATTTGCTTAGTTTCTAAACTGAGTTAGAAATATCTGATGAATTTCATTCCTGTGCTGTCATTTTCGTGAAATCCCGTCTTTTTTTTTTTTTAACTTCATTTATGGTACGTGTTCACCTCGTACAATTCCTTTTCACCATATAATTTAGTCTCTCTGAAACAGATGTGTCACCCCCATGCCCTTCTGTTTAACATCTTTAAACTGAGCCCTTAAAAATAGGGGGAAAGGACAAAGGAAATAGCGATGCCTACATTCAATCAATTGTTTCGTCATGGTAAGAGCTCCCTTGGGCGCTATGATATTCAATGATGAATCTCATTTCACACGCACACGCACGTGCTGCGCTTTAGTGCTGAAAGGGTTAGCTATATATTGTTGCATGCATGAAACCTTAGGTATGTGGTTGATCTGAAAATTCTGTTCTTTTTTCAAAAAAACTTAGGCACTAAGGTAGGGCTGTCTTTCTCACTGCTAAAGTTAACTCATGTTGTGCACGACTAGATGCCACGAGCAATTCGTCTGATTTGGCGTGACAACTGGCAGCTTGTGGAAGTTTCGCGTGTTCATGTTTGAAAAAAATAAGCTGTCGTTTTGCGCAAAGTGATTTGGTTTGTGGGGGAATATGTAAAAAACTTAGTTGTCAAGTCAATAATGTGATTGTTTGTAACAAGATAACCTGGAGGTTGCTATCACTATAAAGGCAGATGGATGAAGAATTCAAAGTATTTGGACAAAAATAAGTAGCTGATATACATTATGCTTTACCAGTCAACATTTAAAATTCCAGAAATAGATAAGGTGGCCTGTAAAAAATGTGCGAGGCTTTCGTTTTCAGCATCTGTGCGGAGTAACTAGTTGAAAGTGAGCCACACTACTACATTTATTTGGTTGCGGGACACGTGGGTGTCTAAAACGTGGTGTTTTATGGGAAATTATTTCAAAAAGTGTTTTTTTTTTTTTTTTTAACTAAAGATGGTGATTCATTTTTGTTGTTTGTTCTCTATCCACTAATGTCGTCTGAAGTTTTATTTTCGAGGTATTGCACATAATTTTAATATTTCTTCTTTGTTTAAAAAAAAAATGAATAATGATTGGGTCAGAAATGCCTCTCTTGCCTCTTCTCGAGTCCTCGACCCATTCTTGATTGGTTCGCTCGAAGAATTGTTGTGTCTTGTATTTGACTTTTACGATAAGTACAAAAAGTATATGTCAAAAGATAAGGTGTCAAATTAAAAGGGGTGTCAATTGGACAGTTTTCGGGTAGGTTTGGCTAAATTGGGTATCCTTGTGGCCCTTTGAACTCGATGAGTCCAATCTAAATTAGATTTGTTCGATCAGTTAGAAATCAAATAATTTTAAATTTAGAAATTAATAAAAATCATTAAATTTAATTTTAAATATATATTGATGATATTTAAAATAAAAAAAGTTAAAAGTTATCAATTTGTAATTAATTAATAATTATTAGTTAAAAACATTATAATAATATATTTTTATATTAAACCAATCATAATAAAATAATTTTTTTTCAATCCAATGATATCATATATTTGGTAAAATATTAATGATTTTGTATAAAAATTTATATATAAAAATGCGTATTTTAATGTTGTGTTTACTTTGTGTGATTAGATTACATATGGATAGATTGTATCGATACTTTTAAAAATGATTTTCATAGACTTGGAATAATGATGAATAAAAGAATATTATATTTACTTTGAGTTATTAATTTTGGGTCTGAAATAATTATTGAGGGACGAATCACAGTTTTATCCTCCAAAATGATAAACAATCTTATGTTTAATTTTGTATTTATATAATTTGGGTGAGATTATTGTTCAATATTGTAAATTTTTACTGATTCAAATGTGATTCATTTTTATTTATGAAAATTATTGGATATATATATATATATATTTTAAAAAAATAGATATAATTGATAAACTGAGTTATAAAAAAAAATAAAAAAATTGAAAGGAAAACAAATGAATTAAACCCGAGATTTTACCAAACGCGAGATTCATCTCAAACCCGCTTAGGAAGATCTGAGTTTAATGCGGGATTGAGTTTGGGCCGACTCATTGCCATCCTTGATCAAATACATCACTCAAGGATTCACAAAAAAATATAGTTCACGCTCTTGCAGGTAGCATGTAATAAAGTAAACGTCGGCTGCTAATGAGCTACCTCAACTACCCTCAGTTGTATAGTTTAAAGTCAAGTCACTTTTGATTCACAAGTTAACGCACAATTTGCAAATAATTTATTAGTCTTTTGGAAAGAATGGTTGGTGCTAATTTAATCGTAGAAAAATTTGGCGATCATTGATGATCACACATGAGAAAAGTTTCATTCATACAAGATGATGATACGTGGCCCAAAGGCCAACAGTGAGATGGATTTTTTTGCTGTTCAAATTCAGTGAAGCACGAGCATCACAGTACAAATAAAAAGTCATGTTTACATTACAATGACTTTGCCCACACATATAATATATTGCCACTCAAAATGCAAACAGAAATGATCGCGTAAAATCCGATAAAATTGGAAACGATACGTCAGAAATAATCATAAAAAAAAAACATCATTGGCTTTTCGATAAAAAGAGGCAAACTGTGGTCGTGTCGAATGCTTATTGGTGAATTACGAACTCGAAATGTTCCAGTAGCTGCCAAAATCAATCCTTCAAAATGTCACCTTTCAATAAAGACGTCACAGGAAAAATCGAGAAGTTTGGAGACTGAACTTTGGCGTAATCTCCATCTGCACGTAACCAAAAATATTTTATTTTTCATCATATACCCACACTACTGCAGAAGTGCGACCAGTCGATCGGGCCCGTGAAAAAAGTAATCGGATTAATTTGTCTTTGATAAAAATGTTTAGGTCATTGGTGGATCCATCGGTTTCAAATGAGATAATTCTCAATTTCGTTTCTCATTTATTTTTTCGTCCCTCTTTTTTTAATTGATCTGTTTCGTACAATTCAGTTAAAATTGACGGGATGGAAAAATATAACCAGCCCACTTTCATTTTTTTGGTGTAATCACTTGATTGATTCCTTCTCAATCCTTACAAACCGAACCCTAAACCCTTGATTCTTCCTCCCTTTCTTCAAAATACCATAAGTTTTCTTCCTCTTTATTTGTTTGTTACTTAATTTCTTCTCTGGTTTTGCATATGAACATAATTTAAGATTTGTATTTGGTATTTTTTTTTAAAAAAAAAACAAAAAATCAATTTGCGGTTCTTTCTTTCCAACATGTGAACAGAGATGAGAAAATGGAGGGCTGAAAATTCTGATAGTAGAATAAAAACCAATATCTTATTTATTGGAATTCTCCTGAAAAAGGGAGAGAAAGAAGCCGCAAGACGCCGCCTCTGTCTAGGTTAGAGCTACGAATGAACCGTCAAATCGAGTCGAATAATGGTAAAATGGTATGACTCGAGCCTTAAAATTCGGCTTGTTATAAGTATATTTGAGTTCGAACTCGATTTGAAGCTCGATTATTTCAAATGTTTTGGCTCGAAATCGATATTTTGGCTCGAAATCGGCTCGAAATGAAGTTCGAGTTCGGCTCAAAATATTCGAACCTATTCGTGAACTATTTGGATATTATGGTTCGAAAAGGTTCGAAATGTATAAATATTTATTATATAATTATATTATATTAATTAAATATTAATGCTCGCGAACTATTCGCGAACTATCGAACAAAATAATTTTGGCTCGAGCTCGGCTCGAAAAGAGTTCGAACATGTTCGAATTCAACTCGAGTTCGATAAATTCGAATACAAATAAAATATTTATCGAATAGGCTCGAAAAACTCGTAAACTTATTCGGTTCGATTGCAACCCCTAGTCCAGGTCAATTTTTCGGAAAGACGGTAAAAGAAATCTAATACAAATATACAATATTTTTACGGGTTAAACAAGTAAATTATTCCGTCAATTTTAACATTTAAATTGAATGGAAGGATTGATTTCGAAAAATATTCTAAACTTGGATGATGAAACAGGTGTTGAAAAACGAGGGACAAAATTAGGACTATCAAAAAAATAAGGGAAGAAATTAAGAATTATCCTCATTTCAAATCTATTCAAATGTAGTTTTGCTTTTTTTAGATACATAAAACCATACATTTCAAATCTGTCTTATAGATATCATGTTAACAAAGATGAATTTTAAGTTATCCCAATTTTGATAGTCATTTGAATTTTACTTTTCATTACTAATACATTATAAATTAAATTGTAAATTTAATATTTGATCAATTAATTATAAATAATAAAAGTATTCGAGTTATAAATTTGAAATCCATTCATTCTAATTAAAACCAACCATAATTTCTCAAAATGCAAAATTCACTGCCTAATTTTGACCATATACTTGTATTCCTTCCTTGCGGCAGTGTTGTGAATATTTCACACACGCATCCACTATCCCAGTCGGCACACACGTGGCAACTATTCATCTTTCCAACTTTTCTTTTAAAAAATAACACTAAAAATTACAATTTTGGTCATACATGTAATATACTTGTCATTTTACGATTTTATTTTTTTATATTTTTATATTTCAATTTTAGTTCTGCATATTTTGATTTTTAACAATTTTAATTTTTTTTTTCAAAAATTATTACGTAATATTATACTCATAAAATTCATATCATCACTGTATTGGTGCCGCATCAACGCTATATCGAAAAAGTATCAAAATAAAAAAAAATAACGGACTAAAACTAAAATTTAAAAATATAAATGATCAAAACCGCAAAACGACAAACATACCAAATTAAAAAAGTAATTTTTCCAAAAAAATATAATAAAAAATTTTCAAACCCCACGGACGCCTCCCTCTTACTTTTTATTTTATTTTATTTTTATATCTGCTTGATATTAATATAAGATGTCTCTTCAAAAAAAAAATATTAAGATAAGATGTCAAAATTGTAAAAAAAAAATAATTTAATTATTTTTAACTACGATTATTGTCAAATTTAAGACCAACGTCAGGTTTTGCAATTATTGTCAAATTTAAGACCAATTGTTAATGAAACATCTCTTGTATCGTTATTTTTTAGTTATCCATTAGTTTAAATATATATTATCTAAATTTTTACTCATGTTTTCAATGATTTTACTCGCGTGCAACATACGTCCGCTTTCTTAGTTTAAGAGTCGCATTTGATATCAATTCAATAAAAAATTATAACTCTTTGTCCGATGAAAGACCAGTACCTCGCTCGAATCGCAAAAAAATATGCTCTAGATCAAATTAGGCACTTGCACACAAGTACACCCCAACGTAATTGAATGTTAAAACAAAATTTATAGAGTAACTAATAATAAATAAATAAATAGCACTTGCCCACTCGCCAGTGCTACATAATATTCTTTTCCTCTTTTCTATTTTTTTATTTTAAAAAAAAATTCATAATTAGCTACATAATAATTTTCTTTCGTGTATATATTTATACACATAGGAGTTCCTATTTGGCCATCTTCAAAGGCATATAATCAAACAATAATCATTCTCTCTCACACACACTAATCAACACACATATACACCACCACCACCACCACCACCACCAACACCACCACCGCCGCGGCGGCCTGAAAATGATCAGTTTGAGCACGGTGGAGGCGAAGTTACCCCCCGGTTTTCGGTTCCATCCGAAAGATGAAGAACTTGTATGCAATTACTTGATGAACTGGATCACAGGATGCACCCAACACATGACTCCTTTGTTGATCCAGGTTGATCTTAACAAGTGTGAACCTTGGGATATTCCAGGTACTTTCATTTATAGCCATCTTTCCATATATATATATATGTGTGCTCGCGCGCGCGCACTTATATATAGCTAGATTGTTATGCAAAAACAAGATTTTGAATTAGGCTTATGAAATTTAATTGATTCTCTCTTTAACTTTGTGGGTTTGACAATTAGAAATCATAGGGACGAAATGTTATCTAGCTACTTGCTCTTGTGTGGATACAATTAATTAAATGGTAATTTTTCTTTTGTTTAATAAAATTTTCCAAATTATTTTTTTAGAGATATATAAATCAGAACAGAATGTTATATATGTTTAACTATTTTGGCTTAGTTTCAACCACCCCACCCGGCTCTAACTCATCGTTAATGGTATATATAGCTTGAAATATAGATGCATATATATATATATATTTAATTTATATATATATGTGTCTGCAGACAATTAGTTCATGCATTTATATTTCTTGGTTTATTAATTTGACGTTAATTAATAGTAGGACACACACACACATACACACACATTTTGGAACTACACCTAAAGATTTCTCATACATGCACCAGTTACCTTTTTGAAGAAATCGACCCCTTTGTCTTGAGTAGCAAAGGATCGATGGAGACAAATATTAATTATTCGAGATCATAATATAAAAAAATATCCGACTTCACAAGTGTAATTGTCTAAATTTTGATTCGTACGCGTGTATACAGTATACTGGTTAAGCTCAATCAATTTCGAATATATCGATGATAACTATAATATGTTATTTCATGCATTATATCAACATGGAGGCCTTCTCGAATTTACCGTGAGATCAATGGTGATTTCTCTAGCTTAATTCACATGTTTACAATAAGAACTTAATTCTATTAATTAAGTTTGATTGTATTCAGCATTCAGCGATTAACATTAATTTATTAATGTCTCATTATGTAATTTTCGTGCATCTCCACCACACAATATAAGCACATCTCTATCGATATTCGACTATCATGGCTTGTTGACCACTAGATAATTATGGTCTCATATATGCTATATATTTTCAATGGAATTTTGTAATGCTATTCCTGTAAATTTGTGTTTTGTGGGTTCTATTTTTGTGAGCGTTAAATTTTTTTTTATCCGATAACTTGTGAACATTAAATCAGTCGAATATGTTTTATTCGGCATTGATCCTCTCTCATGGCATGATGCATGTGACGAGAATAAAGCCTATATCACACACGTACATTAGAATTCATGTAAACAAAACGAAGGGAAAATAAAGTGGAACGACGAGATTACTTGAAAAAAATGAGAGCTAGAGAAAAACTTTGTTAATTAAACGAATTGAGTTGTTTTTGACACTACTTTAATTGCCCATGTATAATTATTGGTGGCTCTCATGATACTTAGCTATCAAAAATATGGCTTAAATTGTAAAGAGTGCCCACATGCATATGCTTGGCCACATGCAGTTTGCCTTCAATAAGTCCACATCATCTACCTTAAATAATCTTCTGTATTATTTATATTTTAAAAAGATAATAATAAAATAAAATTGGTGTATATATTTATATATCATGTATTAAAGAACTATTTATATTATATTTTGGATTATGGATTATTCGGGATAAATTATCCTGCTATTTTTTTAGCAGAATTAGACGTACGTACCTGTCTCTTATAACAATTATTTTTTTTTTTCGTAAAAAAAAAAAAAAAAGATACTGCATGTGTGGGAGGCAAGGAATGGTATTTCTACAGCCAACGTGACAGAAAATATGCAACCGGGCTAAGAACAAATCGGGCCACAGTTTCGGGTTACTGGAAGGCCACGGGCAAAGACCGGCGCGTGATTCGGAAGGGGACCCAAGTCGGCATGAGGAAAACTCTTGTGTTCTACCAGGGCCGTGCCCCCAAGGGTAGGAAAACCGAGTGGGTCATGCACGAGTTTCGCCTTGAAGGAGCCTCTAGCCCCGGCCCCGGCTCCGGCCCGAAACAAGCTCATTCTGTCAAGGTAAAACTCATGTGCTATCGCATTTAATCATTCAATTATAACTCACCGTTTCATGTGAATGATCATGAGATTCAAAATTCTTGCATCATCTTACAATTGGTTCAAATTTTAAGGTAATCATGTGTAAAAAAAATAGTTGTGTTAATCCTTATAATTAAGACCTTGTCTTTCAATATACTATCACATCGATCCTAATTTGTTGTCTCATAAAATTAGCCGAGTGGTGATTATATAACATTGAAGTTTCCAAAATCAATTTTTGTATTAATTAATCATATGTCATGGTGAGTACGTACAAACTTTAGTATAGACAGAAGAATGTGATTATAGTTGGTAAAGGTACTGAAATTAAATTCAACTTAAAAATTAAAAGGCATTTCTGATACAGAAGAAGGGTAGATAATATATATTTGTTATATATACATATATATATATATATATATATATATAATTATGTATATTGTTGAGTTAATTAATATTAGTATCTCACTAACTATGATAATTAATATAATACTCGACAAGTTGATGTTTTTTTAATCGATCATATCTTCAACTTGTCAATGTTATGGACGTCATTAATTTACAGGCTGCTTTCATTTAGAATAATGACTATTAAGAATCTACCCGTAATAAAATAAAGACTATCGAGAATATATATTTATCGCTTTTTTTTTAATGTAAATTGTTGTCTTTTTAGTTGTAGATAATGTAGGCGCACGACAATAAGTTTTTTTGGCCATTTGCTAATTTAATCTTGACTTTAAATAATGTCGTTTGTCTTTTATGCCTTTCGACTGTATATGCTCACCCGAAAGTAGAATCTTTTTGACATTTAGAAAGCGACAACTAATGTATTTTTTTTTATATACATATATATTCTTTTGAGAAAGACAACTGATGATTTTTCGTAGATACATAAATTATATGTCAAATCTCTCATTTATGTATAAAATAATTTTTCTATCCCCAACATTTTCTCCAACGAATATATCTCTGAAAATTTTGCATCGAAGTTTACTTTTACATGATATATATTTACATGTTGAATATTATATATCTTTCACGGTTTAAACTTTTCATTAAATTAATTAGTGATATCAACTTTTAAATATATATATATATATATATATATATATATATATATAAAATTTACAATTGTTTACTTTGGTAAAGGTGATGAGATTCAACATTCTCGTGTCATCCCACAAAATTTGACTCCAGTTTTGTGATAATTATTTATATTTAAAAATAACTATGTTTTGTATTTTAATTTAAAAAAAATAAGTTTTTTAGTCCAGTAACTTTATCTCTTTGAGTTTTAGTTTATTAAATTTTTCGATTTGGATTTAATTTGGTACGCTAACTTTGCATTTTTAGTGTTTTTTTGTTCAACTGCATACGTGTCAATTAACTTATGATTGGTACGTGGACAAATTAATAGACCAAAAAACTTGTTTTTCTTTTAATTTATCATCGCATCTCATCGATAATCATAATCGGGTTTTTGTATTTGACGTGATAATAATTTGGTCCATATATACTGCAGGAGCAAGACTGGGTTTTGTGCAGAATGTTTTACAAGAACGGATCAGAAACCCCAAACAAACAAGAAAACCCAAACGCCATTATTAATATTAATGGCCAGAGCCAGCTGATACCTAATCCTTCTTTATCAGTACTTCTCCCTCCATTAATGGAACCATGCAACAACATCTTCTATCCCCAGCAAGTGCCCTGCTTCTCCAATGTTGTAAACACCCAAACAAACCCTAACTTCTCCTCCTTCACCAACCTTCATGAACAACCTTCCAGCTGCATCAAAAGTACTACTTTGGGAAAAACAATCTCCCACCCCGTGATTCACAATCGGACACTGTTGGATTATAATGCTAATTCTTGCGATGCGAAGGTGATTAAAGATGTTTTGAATTATCTCACCAGAACAGAAAGTGTGAATGATAATAATAACCCGCCGGCAGCCATTCACGAGTCTCCCAGCTTTGGAGAAGGAAGTTCGGAGAGTTACTTATCGGATCAAGCGGGATTGTCTCCCTTGTGGATTAATCAGTATTCGTGATTATATATATGCCATGTTGGGAAACTTGGGATTTCAATTGAGTTTCCAAATATGTTTATGTCCAAAGAATTCGTGTAAAAATATATATATATTGGAAGATAATTAGTGTACATTAATATCTATCATCTATTTGAATGTATTTTGAGTCGTGAATTTTAAGAGGATTTTCTCGGGATAGTTTGAAAAATGGCCTTGGACAAAATATAATTTTAAATATTGGTGAGCTTTCTTCCAAATTCTTTTGCAAAATATTAATCTTCATATGCTGGAAAAACAAATTAGAGCAAACAAATTAAAAATGAAAAATTGAGAATATTAGATTTCAAAGAGTAACATTCTTGTGAGACGGGTCAATCCTATCTATATTTATAATAATAAGTAATATTTTTTTGACATAAAATTTAAATACTTTTTAATGGATAACCCATGTAAGAGATCCGTCTAAAAAAAATGACATTTTATATCATTTCGTAAGTGTTTTTTTGTCTTTCAAAATGGTCAAAGAAATTAAAGTTATTGGAGACCCTTTTTTTTTTGGATCATTTTATCTTATCTTTACTGGTACTATCTCAATGACGTATTCAAGTACAAAGATTTATCATATATGTGGGATCCACTAAAAAAATTAGTAAATCCAACTTGTATTAATAAATTTCAAACTTTACATTTTATTAAGATCGTGTCTATACGTAGAATTTCATTTATCCTTTTTGTTTTCCTATTTATGTATATGTGAGTGTGGGGCCTATAAAAATAGGTATGTTAGGCCTATATATTAGCAAAGTCAATAATTAATGACATTGTCCTAGTTGTTTCTCATATCCACTTAATTGACTTTTTCCCCAAATAAAAATTTGGGTTAACGATTGTTTATTTGATTTTTCACTAGTTAAAAAATTGTAATTATTTTATCGTATAAACTTGACTAGATTCATGAATGATCCACTTGTAATCGAAAATTTGGATTAATAGATGGTCCAAAAGATTATACTGATTTAATATTTCAATATATATACATTTTTAGATTGGTGGAAAATTAATTTATATATAAGAAATTTTGAAATATCTATATATATATATGTGTGTGTGTGTGTATATACATATATATAGTTTTATCAAAATACGTGTAGTTTTAATAAAAAAAAATGCAAGTTTACCTTAAAAATGTATAATTTTACACTAATGTATACAACTATTTTTATCGTAGATTATGACATGTAAGATGTGTGTTCTACCAAAAATTAAAAAAAATTGAATTATTTTTAAATTTTATGATTAAAAATTATTAATTTTAGAAATTTAAATGGTTAGAGAGAGAAATAAAATATAAAAAATATGTTATTATAATGTATGTAGTAAAGAATAGTGTTACTCCCGAGGCTGATGTGTCAAGAAATTGCACGGATAAAAAGCAGTGCTCTTGGCAGGCTTCTAGAAGAAAGAGAACATAATTGAACCGATAGATCTAACATCAGAATGTGAGGGATTATGAGAATTTGTATGATGGGAATGCACGGTTGAGAAAAACTTAAAATATTTTATGGTTATCACTCATACCAATAAAATGCATCTTCTTTTTTAGAAATTGATCATTATCAGGGGCGGCCCTCATGAAGGGCGAGCCGGGCGACCGCCCATGGCCCATTTTGAGAGAGGGCCCCAATTAATTTTATAAATTATTATAATATACATATAATATTTTAGCTAATTAAATAAAAAATAAAATATTATGTCATAATCCCCGTGAAAAGCACGTACAATCATAAGTTAATCACTTTTTTCTTTCGATCAATTCGTGCAATTTTTATCAAATCTAATTTTCATCTTCAATTATTCGTAGTGTGCACCTCATATACAAGTAGTTTTTTTTATTTCTCTTATTTTTTTATATATTATGAATTATTTCTGATTTTAAATTAAATTAAGAAAATTGAGAATAAAATTTTGGCATAAAAAGAAGTTTCTCCAATAAAATTATTAAAATTTTATTTGGATATCCAATGAGTCAAAATATATTAAATGATTTAACGATTATTTTTATTGAAAAAAAAATATTTGAGTATATTTCATATGATGTTATAATTTATGATTTGTTTTTATAAAAATTACAAGTATGTTGTATTTTATATAATATTTGTTTTTAAATAAATATAGTAAGAAATTATGTAAAACATTATTTTTAATATGTATCTTTACAATTATATATCAAGGCTTACTTTGATTATGATATTAAATTATTATATAGTTATATATATGCATGTATTTGAGTTTTCAAGTTAATACGACAGAGCTCATATTTTGTGTTCGCCAAAGGACTCATTTTTTCTGAGGACCGGCCCTGATCATTATATAAGAATTCCAAAGTAAAGTGTGGTTGCTTTGGGAAAATTATGAGATGGATGACCTATCGAGAAGTTTCATAGGGTACGTGTGAGTGAAAAATATAAACATGTTGGAAAGATCTGTGTTGATATAGTGAGGAATATAGTCTAAAACTTTAAAGTAGGTTTTTTATGAGATGACCTTATGGATCTTTATTCATAAAATGAATCATCCTTACTCATATTTACCGTAAAATATAATAATTTTGGCATAAAAATATTAGACAAAAACTTTTATGAGACGGTCTCAAGGGTCATTTTTTTTAAACGTGTCTCTTATATGAGTTATCAATTAAAAAATATTAAATTTTATGTCAAAAGTATTATTTATTATTATAAACATGGGTAGGGCTGACTCGTCTCATGGATGAGACCGTCTCATAGGAGTGTTACTCAAAATATTATTTTTTCATGGGTGACCAAAATAGGATATTTGTTTCATGAAATTGGCCTATGAGATTGTCTCCCGTGAGTTTTTTGTGTATATTAAAATCATGGGAAAAATTGCAAATTTAATCTTGTATATTTGTCACTTTGCGGTTTTGGTCCTCCATGTTTTCACATTTCAATTTTAGTACTGCATGTTTTGATTTTTGGTAATTTCGGTCCTTTTTATTAAAAAATGCTTACGTGGCACTGTACATGTCAGCGCCACGTCAAAAAAAGGACTAAAATTGCCAAAAAAATAAAGATAGCGGGCTAAAACTGAAATCTGAAAATATAAAGTACTGAAATCGCAAAGTGGCAAATATAAAGGACCAAAAAACAATTTTTCCTAAAATCATGTAGTTAATTTGATATGATAGATGGTGTTTTAGGCAAACCTAAAAGAGCAACATTTCTGTAAGACGGTCTTATCCGTGAGACGGATCAATCCTATTCATATTAATTTATAATAATAAGTAATATTTTTAACATAAAATATAATAGTTTTTAATGGATAACTCATATAAGAGACACGTCTCAATAAAATGACATTGAGACTGTCTCTTAAGAGTTTTTGTCAACCTTAAAATTACAATATGACTCTATATTATAATAATAATAATAATAATAATAATAATAATAATAATAATAATAATAATAATAATAATAATAATAATAATAATAATAATAGGATATTACAGGTGTCAAGCATCAATATTGAAAAAAAAAAAGTTAATTGAAACTAATTAGAGCATCATTTTCTCTTATCGAACCCTCCTTTTGTTAAAATGTCAAAATATATTATATGAGATAGTTGGAATTGCGTAATTATCAAATAAGGCCAAACGCTTCACAACAACAAAGGATTACGTTGATATTTGATAAATAATTGTGATTATTTTGACTATCACTTTCATTTAACCAAACCCCATGGGAAGACATGTGAAATTAAAACTACTAAATCCTCATGATAGCTCATCACTCAGATTTGCAAAGACTCACAATTAATTAACTTAAATAAAAATATTGATATGGTGTCAGAAATACGAACATGAAACCGAAAATTGATGACTTGTTCGGTTTCACGTTAACCATCAAAAGAAAGCCTAATATCGAAAATTAATTCATCAATGCCAAAGTTTGATGAATTAGTAATTAAGATGAAACCCTAAAACTTAAAATGATATCAACTAGTATAATAACTTAAGTTTAAATCATATATTTTTCCAAGAGAAAATAAATATAATGCGAGTATTTAATTTATATTTTTGTTGTCTATATAAAACGTCACAATATAGAAAAATAAAATTAGGTTAGTTTGTGGAGCCAAGATTTGGTCTGTGATGCCCGACTTCAAGGCATTCTTGAAGGATACCTACGACCAAACATAACACAATTATTGACCCACAAACCACGTTTTCACCATCTAATTATCGTCAAAATCACCAATTTTGTCTGTTAATGTCTTAATGACATCATTAATTCTTAAATAATCACATCAATTTTGACGATGCTAATTAAGTTACCTAACTATTTTTTTTTAACTCTTCCCGCTGTGGGCTATACACTTTTTTGACTGTACGTAAATAAATCAAATTAAAGAATTCAATATCTTCGTTAATTTGACTTCCTGTTGTCTCGTTTTCAATATCATAATTTATATAAATGAAGTGATAATATTATTTTTTAAATTTCATTAAACGTTTAATTAATTTTATGCTCTTTTCTCTAATTATAAATTTATAAATGCGCTTAAGAACTATTATGACCAAAAAATTGTATGGATAATTTAATAAAATTGATGAATGATTAAATTTGAAAGGAAGGAAGAGAGAAACTGTTTAATAAATGGATTATCTGTTGGACTAGATTAGGCTTTATGCCTAAATGGGCTTTCATTATGTTAATGAAAAATTAGTTAAGCTTTGGGCTTGTTAAAGTGGATGGTTAAGAGTGAAATATTAGTATCCCACATTGGAAAAATAACTTGGCATAGGTGTGCTTATAACTTCAGTAACGAGAATACTTTCAATTCGAGTGATACTTGCAATTGCCGTCTTGCGGAATCTTGAAGTACACCAAATGGATGTAAAGACTGCTTTTCTAAATGGAGATTTAGAAAAAAAAATTTACATGAAACAACCTGAGGGATTTTCTGCACCTGGGCAAGAAAATAAGGTTTGTAAATTGGTGAAGTCTTTGTATGGCTTAAAGCAAGCACTAAAACAATGGTACGAAAAATTTGACAAAGTCATGCTAGAAAGTGGATTTAAAGTCAATGAGTGTGACAAATGTGTATACGTAAAGAACACTGAAAGTGGCTACGTCATTTTGTGTCTTTACGTAGATGACATGCTTATCATCGGAAGCAATGATAAAATGATCAAATCCACTAAGAAACTGCTGAACTCAAAATTCGACATGAAGGATTTGGGATTAGCCGATGTCATCCTTGGAATTAAAATCCATAGAACATCAGAAGGGATGGTTCTAAGTCAATCACATTATGTGGAAAAAATACTTGAGAAATTCAATAAGGATGACTCTGCATTGGCTAAAACTCCGATAGATCCAAGTCAACATCTATCGAAGAATCGGGGTGAGAGTATCTCCCAACTAGAATACTCTCGAGTCATTGGTAGTCTGATGTACTTAATGAGTTGTACACGACCAGACATAGCCTATGCAGTAAGCAAATTGAGTAGATTCACGAGTAATCCAGGAACTGAATACTGGAAAGCAATTATCAGATTGCTAAGGTATTTAAGATACACTCGTGATCATGGGATGCACTATACTAGATATCCTGCTGTTATTGAAGGATACAGTGATGCAAACTGGATATCTGATATGAAAGACTCAAAATCTACAAGTGGATTTGTATTCACTTTAGGAGGTGCAGCAATAGCTTGGAAATATTTTAAACAAACTGTAATAGCCAGATCCACGATGGAATCTGAGTTTATTGCACTTGATAAGTGTGCTGAGGAAGCTGAATGGTTGCGTCTATTTTTAGAAGATGTTCCAGGATGGGTGAAACCTATATCGGCTATTTGCATTCATTGTGATAGCCAATCTGCGATCGGAAGGGCACAAATCAAGATGTATAATGGAAAGTCTAGACATATACGTCGTAGACACAACACCATTAGACAACTACTCTCAACTGGAGTTATCTCTATTGACTATGTAAAGTCAAATGATAATATAGCGGATCCGTTAATCAAAGGGTTAATGATAAGTGCATTTTGTATGCATTAGTTTGTGTTATTTTTATTTATATTTTTGTGTGAATTCATATTGTTTTTATGTGTTTTTATGTGTTTTAGTTCATATGTGTGTATTTCACTCTTCCGGTTGATTTTGTAGAAAAATAGTTTTTTGAAGAGTGAATTACGGAGCAGCCTTGATCGAAAAATCAAATTTAATTTTAGAGAGTTTCAAATCCGATCTCACCATTTAGATTAAATTTCAAGATGTTTTGAAGCTTCTGTCCAAATTTCAGCTTGATCCGACGGCTAGATCCTGAGATATGAATTTTTGAAAATCGTCGCTCGGTGCAGAATTTTTGTACTGCGCGCGCGCGCGAGTTTCGTGTCCAGGCCTCTGTTTTTATGTGTTGCGCACGCGCGAGGCCTATGCCGCGCGCGCGCGTGTTCGAGGGTCATATGTGTTCCGAAAAATCCTTGTTTTGAGAGGAAATTAACTGGTAGGCGTTCCGGACCATATATATACAAGATATAACATATTTTTGAGTTTTCCGAAGTTCCAGAGAGCACAGAACACAGAGGAGGCGGCTACAAGGCTTGGAAGAGAAGATTTCTTCTTTTTTTTCTTCTTTTTATTTTTATTTTTGAATTATTATTTTTAATTATTGAGTAGTTTATTTTCAACCAAGACGACGTGATTGGGCCGAACAAATTCATGTAGAAAACTTGGATGTTTGTTTGGGATTTTTTAGAGTTGATTTTATTTTATTGATTGTTAAATTTATATTTATCTTGTGAATAGTCTGATCAACTGTTTGCTTGCATGTTAATCGATTCCAAGTCGACAGAGGAGGTATTGATTTTGATCACTCTGATAATTAACATATTGTAAAATCGACTAGAAATAGAATTCGGTTTCAGTGTGCGGTTTGGGTGTAAACTGAATTTTCACAAATATTTAATGCATTTAAATTTGATTAGAATTACGAAAGATTAGTTCATCAATATTTGAATAGGTTTGATTGTTCTAGAAATAGTCCTTTGAACAAATTAGGAGAATTCCCGTGAATTAAGATTAAATCTGAGTCCTGAATCGACTACATGTTACAAGATTTGTTCGATACCTACGTGTGTCTTGGTTGTCTTTATTTTAATTATTTTTATCTTTAGTTATTTTTATTCGTATTTTTTAAGCAGTTTTTATTTTATATTCTTATTTTATTTAATTCAAAATATTTTCTATTATTTTGTCTAGATTAAGTAAAATAATTAAATCTTGAAAATTGACAATAGTCCCTGTGGGATCGATACTTGGACTCTCAGTCCACTTTACTATTACTTGACATGGTGCGCTTGCCAGTAGATTTTTATCAAACCGATTTAGCCGGTCAAGTTTTTGGCGCCGTTGCCGGAGACTGTTTAGTTAATATTATGATAGATTATTTGCTTGAAACTAGACATTTTTTTTCTTGCATTATTTTTTTATTTTTAATTATTAATTATTTTTTTCTTACTTATGAGGTACTTGGGGATGGATCATCGACAGGTGTTCACAAGGTTTGGCCAACAATACTCGGAGCCTTTCCATGCTGCTTGGGAGAGATTCAATGATTTGGCTAACAGGTTTAGATGTCATGATTTTTCGAACTACACTCTAGTTCAAATTTTTTATGGTGGTTTGGATGAGATTACAAGAAGTTGGGTAGATTCTGGAGCTTTTGCCACTAGCAGTCACTTGTTCAGCAGAGATAAAAACAGTGCGATGCACTTATTAAATGATATGACAGATTTCGACTACCATTGGCATTGTGATCCTTCACTGCAGGATTGGGGTCACCAATATCCTCCAGATATCGACTCTGAAAATTTTTCAAACCAACCACCGGAGCGTCAAGAAGAGTGTGTAGGGTATTTTGAGGATCATGTGGCTCAGTTGGAGAATATTTGCGGCAACAGACAGAGAAAAATCAATTCTTAGAAAGCCATATCAAGTCTTGGAGTCTTTTGGATGAACAGATTGCGCTTCTTAGAGAACCAATTTTTGAGATCTGCCAAGAGAGTGAACTAACTGAGCCAGCGCATGAAAAAATAATTTTTGAGGAATTTTATTGTGAAGAAGAGCCAATAGTGGGCTTGGAGGAGGAAGAAACATACAAGGCTACAGATTTTACCTCGTCAATGGTCATTCCATGTACATCGTTAGAAGATTATTTCTTTCCATTGACGCCACCTCCAAAATATTCCATCCTCCATGAGCTTCAGCCTGCAATCCGAGTCTCCTTCCGAACTGATCAGTTCCGACAGAGTGTTATTGGACCGAAGAGCTTCCCATGCATATATCACGTCAAGCTTGAGGGCGAAGGAAATCAAGACTCATACGTAGAGTCGTATGATTCTTACTATGGGCGGCAGCCACTCTTTGATGGTTGCTTCTGCATAGTCGGGCTGTAGACTATAAACTTAGCGCTTACTGGGAGGCAACCCAGAGTTCTTTCCCTTGTTTTTTATTTTATTCTTGGTTTTTTTTTTATTTAATTTTTACTTCTTTCCCATTCCAATTTTCCGAGCCTGCCGATATACACAGTTTGTTGCTTCTGTCCCAGCTGATACTGTCAAGAAGGAAGAGGATGAATCAAAAACCAGGAGAGTGTTATTTTTGTTCTCATTGTGTTTTTTGTTCGTCTTTGCATTTGTGTGTTTGTTATGTATTCTATTCATTGTTTTGAAGCATTGAGGGCAATGCTTTGGATAAGTATGGGGGGGGGGTAGAATAGTTTATTTGCATTGTTTGTGTTGCATCTGTCATGTTTCGTGTTTGTTTTCATATTGTTTTTTTAAGTTCGTTTGTGTTGTCTTGCATGAGTATGATGAGTCATGGTAGCCAATGATGATGAAGTTTATTTGAAAAAAAAATTTGAAAAAATTTGCTCTTGACTGGACATGAGAAACTGTAGGTTGAACCATGAATATTTTTAAACACTAATGTTAGACCAGTGAATTGTAGCGAAAGATTTGATGAAGTTTCTGTCTGTTTGACCATTGCACGGCAATAAGTGGTTTGTGGATCTTGATTGTGTTCTATGAATTTTGATGAGGCTCTAGTTTACACTTATGATCTTGGGCGCACCTAGTAAAAATTTATATACAATTCCATCCGGACCTTGCGTCGTGAAAAATTACTCGCAAGCGTACGAGTGTCAAGTTTTAGTAAAGTGAAAAATAGAGTGTCGATCCCACAGGGAATAATTTGAAAATATTCAATACTTGCAATTAAAATAGTCTTAATTTTATTTAGAAAATTAAACTTTAGAAGGGTAATGACAAAGTAAATAAATATAGAAAATTGAAAAGCGCGCACAAACACAATCCTGTAAAGATTATCAATCAAAGAAAAATAGTCTAGAGGTTTGATTTCATCTGGTCTCAACAATATTCAATCTCAATCAATCTATTTTCATGAATTCATTTAAATTAATAACCAAGAACACATAGATTATACTATTTCCCTCTCCCGAGTATCAAATAGAATGTATCAATTACAGATCGATTTCAATATCCCTATAAAAAATCTACTTGTAATGATATGTGTGAAACAATGTTCTTTTTAAGTTCTATTAAAGTTATAAGCTCTCCCGAGTCATATAAACAATTAAAAGTGTGAATTCTATTGATCCTATTCTAAATCCCCTCTCCCGAGTGCCGGATTCTGAATAAATATGACAAATCAATTTATGGCCAGTAAATTGAAAAGACTATCAAACCTAGAATTACAATTAATTTAGAAGAATTCTATTCATAAAAATCAACCATTCATAAATATCTTGACCAGGTTACATCGACCTCTAGACTTAAAAAGTTTAGTTCATAATAAAATTCATAGCAATATAAATCATGTTCAGAAATTCAAACATAATTCAATCTCAAAAGAAATAAATAAAGTAAAGATAACAAATCCGAAGTCTTTCTTCCGTGTCCGGTTGAAAAGTCTTCGTCTTTGTTCCAAGCAACTCCAAATCTCGATCGAAACTTTAACAACTTTTCTCTCAAGATTATTTTTGTGTAGTGGCCGCTTTTTTTTTTCTCCTTAGGTCTGAAAAAACCCTTAAATATACCCTTAAGATTCGTCCAAACACCTTCCAAAAGTATCCAAAAATTCCCAAAATTAAACACAGCACTTCGTAATACAGACTACGACGCGCGGACGCACCACAAGAGAGGCGGGCGCGCATAGCTTCCTGTGGAAAAATTGTTGAGTTTCACTTCAGTTGACACGCGGGCGCACCACGACAGGCTCGGGCGCGCATAGTCGTCTGTCCAGGTTTCTTCAAACTACGAACCATCTTCGCTTGCTTCGCTCTTTACTTGACTTCTATTATTTATTCTATCATACATTCATTATTTCCTGTAATTCCTGACATCCAACAAAAACAACAACAACTTTCACATAATACAGCTCGAAACCAAGCAATTATCCAATAATATCAACACAAATTACGTACACAAAAAGCACTTATCAAATTCCCCCAAACTTAAATGTTTGCTAGTCCCGAGCAAAAATCATTCAAGCCTCAAACACAAAACACTAACTATTCCACTCAACAAATCAAGACCAACCAAGAAATATTATGAAACAATAGCCTTAGCAAAATATTCAGAAAATTTCATCCAATCATATCAAACTAACATTTTTCAAACACACGTCAGTGACCTCCAAAAATTACAAATCCCGCAACTCACGTGCAAAATACTCTTATCTAACTCAATTCACACATTCATAGATCAGGAGGACTTTAACAGGTGAAAGGATCAAACACAGGATAATTACTTCTGAAACCCACACGAAAATCAGGTTATTTCACAAAAGAAACTTGTGTGCGTGTTTCGGTCAAAAATTCATATTCATTAAGAGTGTCAATCAATCATCCATAGGCTAGATTCTCGCAACCCTTCTTCACTAGTATATTGGGCAACTGAGACTCGGTCAATAGGACTTAATTGGCTTAGTAAGGCCTGGCTCATGGCTACAAATGAAGGAAAAGAATTCAAAATAAAGAGTAATTCATATTCATGCTCAATCTAACTTTAACTCCTTTTTCATTCACAATTTCACATTCTTTCTTCTTCAATTCACTTCATTTTTTTCACTTTCTTCATTCTTTTTTTTCACAACTTTTTTCTCTTTTTCCCAACAATTTCAACTTTTTTTTTTTTACCACCTCTTTGCATCTTTTCAATTCATCATCACACCATTCCATTTTTTCACAAATAAAAACTATGAGCATATCACAATTTAGCATTCAATTTACTCCCTTAAAGGTAGGAATTAGTGTATAAGCTATCGGGTAGTCAATGTAGGACCTTGAAATAATCACGAATTGGGGTATAATCACACGTTTACATGATGCCATTCGATTTTCAGATAACTCAAACAAGGTACTAGGGATAAAATTAATAAGGTAGCTTGAAAGGCTCAAACGAATTCAGAAAAAAAAAATGCCTAAATCATCCCTAATCTCAGTATTGCCCGTATTGCGCCTCAAAGGGTGTCCGAACTAGTTCTAGACAATCTCAATTCACAAGTAAATCACACAAATTTTAACCAGTGCAGAAAAAAATAATCATCAACAGAAAACGATAGTTTTCAAATCAGATCACGTACCTAAAGTACTCATGTATATCTTGTGACAGCTCAAAGGGCAACTAAGGATATAATACTTCCAATAAAAATCAAGCCCAAAAATCTCAAGAATTGCCTCATTCACTTCTATGTTTGTATGTTTTAATTCAGACTTAAGCAAAAGCACAGAATGTATAGGGATTCATTCATCTCAGTGGTTTACTGATAAAAATTCTTTTAGTTCAATCATGGAGTAAAGCTAAAAAATTTCATTTGCATCATTGACCAATGTATTTTCTTTTCTTTCATGGTTTCTTGGATGTAACTCACATTCATCAACAATTCACCCTTTCACAACCTCACAAACTAATCAAATCTCGCAAATGCATCCCACCACTACACAATACAGAAGACTAACACAATAAACAGAAACAAAATAAAACAAAACACACAAAAAGGAATAAAAACACATTCAGCACTTTGGAATCACGAAGCAAAATCCCCCCAAACTTGGTACAATCAGTGTCCTCAATGATTTAAACAAGAAATAAATAGGACATGTACCGCAAACGACGACCGTCAGTGGTCGTCGCTATCATCACTCATATCGTGACTATCAACAGCAGGTGTCGGGTTTGAAGTACCACAAGCAGGTGGCCACTGAGGAAAAGGGGGAAAAGGATGAGCCGAACTCGCCGCTTGAGGAAATTGGTGGCTTAATGCACCAGTGAATCCCATCATGTAATCTATGAAAACGTCATGTCTTTGCTTAAAGTGATGGAATTCTTGACGATGTTGGCGCAAACCTTCCTCAATGGAAGTAACCCGCGCTTCCAAAGAAGGAGGCGTCGCAGACTGTGATGCAGAAGCTCGACTAGCAGCAGCTCGAGCATTGAAAGATCTTCTAGCCGCACGTTCTCTTTGTTCACTAGCATATTGGTGGCGAGAGGACGAAGAACCACCGGGTATGAGAGCCGTAGGCTTCAACAACTCTTCAGTAGGGCTCCAATCAACCCCAACTCCTTCACACAAATCAGTAATAATGGAAGGCAAAGCAAGGTCCCCCCTTGATCGACCAGTAAATACATTTTGAATCGTCTCTTGACAGATACGGCCCAAATCCATAGCCATTCCTTCCACGATGCAATAAACAAGAATCGCCCTTTCACGTGTGACCTCATGATCATGGTCTGTGGGCTTCAGTCGAGCACAGACGAGAGCGTACCATCTCTTGGCATCACTTTTCAAATCAACCTTTCGCAACTTGGAAGGTTTAAAATCACTTCCCAATCTCCACACAGCTCCCTCGACACAGATAGATTGGATAATAGCATCATAATCAATGTCCCCAGATCGATATGCCACATACTCATCATTATCTATTGGCGGAATCTGAAAGAGAGTATTAATGGCAACCGAATCAAACGGCACCATGTGTCCTCTGACTAATACTTTGAATTCAACGTGTTTAACTTTCAGATTGGCATAAAACTCTCGCACCACTGAAATAACAGCTTCTTGAGGCTGCTTAACAAATTGAAGCCATTGACGTTGTATCGCCTCATCCCCGACATTGCATCTAATAATTCCATTTGGCTCAAAACCAATGGTAGTGTTAAATCCTCTCTCAGGCAAAATATTCTTAGAAAGCAACTCTTGATAATTTGCTTCGGCCGTTGGATTCCAAAAACGATGATTATCAAAATCAGGGGTGGAAGAAGAAGATTCCCCCAACTTTGTTTTCTTCTTAGGAGCCATAAATCAAACACTTGGCAGACACAATAGGAACTTGCAATTCACAAGAACAATTCAACAATCTTGATACCCACAACTAATAATTCCAGTCACCCCACCTCTACACTTCAATGTAACACTACGACAATCAATTCACCCCACGAAATGACAAATTCACTCCAAAAGCTCCTTCCAGTTCAAGAACCCAATAAACAGAAAAGTGGGCACACACGTGAACAGAGAACTTACCACTGGAGCAAGAGAAAAATCCACAATAACCCAGAAACGTATAGCCTTGCACCAAGCTTGATGCCTCACCCATGAACGAGAAGTTAGAGATTAGAGAAAACGAAAATTTATAAGGTAGAGAGGATGAATTGAGAGAAAAGAACAAAAATATAGAGATAAAAGGGAAAACAATTACAATAGAAGAAGAAAGGGAGAAAAAAACGGCATTTTGGAGAGAAAAGATTTTGAAGAAAAGGAAATATAAGGTAAAAATAGAAAAAGGGAATGAGAGAAAGAAGGGAAAGAAATCGGGCAATAAGTTTAGGCGGGGCTGGCGCGCGTAAGGAACGGCGGGCGCGCATAGGGCACTGCTCATGTTCTTTTATTCGTAAAGCGACGCGCGGGCGCGCTCTAGTGACCAGCGCCCGCGCATAGCACTCTGTAGAACTGCACTTGTGTTCATTGATTTCGGGCGCGGGCGCGCATAGTGCACTGTAAATAATTTTGAGATTGGCCTTTCTTCATGCGCGGGCGCGCCACAGGAGGTGCGGGCGCGCATAACCGTCTGGACCAGTTCTTCAGTTGTAATTTTCGGGACACGCGGCCGTGCGTGACATTTTGGAATTGGTTCCTGAAAATGAAATAAAGGAAAAAAATATATATATATATAACTAACAAGGAAATGACAAAATGCAAAGCAGAAACCGAAAATACAAAATTAAAACGAAAAGGACAAATAGGTTGCCTCCCATTTAGCGCTTGTTTTATAGTCCTCAGCCGGACTTGCACCAGTTTTAAGCCGGGTCTGTGAGGAGAGTACTCTCAGTACTTCGTACTTCAGTACCATGATAATGTTTCACCCTTTGCCCGTTCACTTTGAATATTCTTCCATCTGTACATCGCAGCTCAATCGCACCGTGCGGATATACCTTCTCCACCATAAATGGTCCAGACCATCTGGACTTTAATTTTCCTGGAAACAATTTTATACGGGAGTTAAATAACAATACTTTCTGACCTGGTTCGAATTCGCGAGGTACAATGTTCTTATCATGCCACTTCTTTGTTTGTTCCTTGTAGATCTTGGCATTCTCATATGCATCATTTCGAAACTCGTTCAATTCTGTCAACTGTAATTTACGTAACTCCCCCGATGCTTCGATATCCATATTCAGCTTCTTGACCGCCCAAAATGCTTTATGCTCTAACTTCAAGGGCAAATGACATGCCTTACCAAACACCAACCTATACGGTGACATCCCAATCGGTGTTTTGAACGCAGTGCGGTATGCCCATAATGCGTCATCCAGCTTGAGTGCCCAATCTTTTCTATTCGTCTTCACCGTCTTCTCTAATACTTGCTTGATTTCTCGGTTAGAAATTTCCGCTTGACCATTGGTTTGCGGATGATATGCACACGCCACCTTATGCCTGACACCATACTTAGCGAGCAAGGTATTAAAAATTTTATTACAAAAGTGCGTACCTTCATCACTGATTATTGCTCGTGGTGTCCCAAACCGTGTAAAAATGTTTTTCTGCAAAAATTTTACTACAACACGAGCATCATTAGTAGAGGTGGCAATTGCTTCCACCCATTTCGACACATAATCCACTGCTAATAGGATATAAGTGTAGCCAAAAGAAGGGAGAAAAGGACCCATAAAATCAATACCCCACACATCAAATAATTCAACTTCTAAAATGTTTGTGAGGGGTAATTCATGCTTTCTAGAAATATTTCCCGTTCTCTGGCACTTATCACATGATTTCACTAAGGTATAACTATCTTTAAATAACGTAGGCCAATAAAAACCAGATTGTAATACCTTAGCGGCAGTTCGGGTGGCTCCAAAATGTCCTCCATAGGGAGAGGAATGGCATTGTTCCAAAATTTCAGCTGCCTCTTGCCCCGCCACACATCGTCTAATCACTTGATCAGCACAACGTTTGAAAACATAGGGATCATCCCATAAATAGAACTTAACGTCATGGAAAAACTTCTTCTTTTGATGTCGATTCAACTCTGGAGGCATAGCACCACAAGACAAAAAATTCGCTATATCAGCAAACCAAGGGGTATAGGAACTTACCTCAAAGATCTGTTCATCCGGAAACAGTTCCTTTATGCTTTCCTCCTCCTTCACGTTCTCTAACTCCAATCTCGATAAGTGATCTGCAACTTGATTTTCACTTCCCTTCTTATCCTTGATTTCAAAGTCAAACTCTTGTAACAGTAGGATCCACCTTATCAAGCGTGGCTTAGCGTCCTGTTTGGCAAACAAGTAGCGAATCGCTGCATGGTCAGTATAAACAACTACTTTAGTACCAATTAAATATGGACGGAATTTATCAAAAGCAAAAACTACTGCAAGCATCTCTTTTTTTGTAGTAGTGTAGTTTTGCTGGGTGGCATCCATGGTGCGGCTGGCATAATATATGGCTCTGAAAATCTTATCTCTCCTCTGGCCTAATACCGCGCTCACTGCATAGTCACTAGCATCACACATAAGCTCAAAGGGCTCCTTCCAATCCGGTGCAATCATGATGGGTGCTGTGGTCAACGCTGTCTTTATCTTTTCAAAGGCCTGCAAACAATCATCATCAAAAATGAATGTAGAATCTTTTTCAAGTAAATTACACAGGGGTTTTGTGATTTTAGAAAAATCCTTGATGAAACGCCGATAAAACACTGCATGGCCTAAAAAACTTCTGATGCCCTTTATGTTCTTTGGAGGTGGAAGCTTCTCAATTGCAACCACTTTAGCTCGATCCACCTCTAATTCATTGGATGACACTTTATGTCCAAGGACAATGTCCTCTTGAACCATAAAGTGACATTTTTCCCAATTTAGCACTAAATTCTTTTCCTGACACCTCTGCAAAACAAGAGACAAATTATGCAAGCAATGATCAAAAGAGGTACCAAATACGGAAAAGTCATCCATAAAAACTTCCATCACGTCCTCCACCATATCTGCAAAAATCGCCATCATACACCGCTGAAAAGTTGCAGGTGCATTACACAATCCAAAAGGTATCCTCCTGAAAGCAAACGTGTCATAGGGACACGTAAAAGTGGTCTTCTCCTGATCCTCTGGTGCTATAGCAATTTGATTATAACTTGAATACACATCTAAGAAGCAGTAATAGCAATAACCAGAAAGTCTATCAAGCATTTGATCAATGAAAGGAAGTGGAAAATGATCCTTACGAGTAGCTTTGTTCAACTTCCTATAGTCTATACAAACTCGCCAGCCAGTTACTGTACGTGTGGAGATTAACTCATTATTTTCGTTTTTAACTACAGTAATCCCACCCTTCTTAGGCACCACTTGAACCGGAGATACCCAACTACTATCAGAAATAGCATAAATCACTCCCGCATTCAGCAACTTTAAAACTTCTTTCTTAACTACCTCTTTCATGGCAGGATTCAACCGCCTCTGATGATCAACATAAGGAGTATAAGACTCTTCCATCAAAATTTTATGCATGCAAATTGTTGGACTAATACCCTTAATGTCAGAAATTGACCACCCTAAAGCAGTTTTAAATTTTCTCAAAACTCGCAACAATTTATCTTTTTCTACATCAGACAAATGAGCAGATATAATAACAGGACAAGTAGAATTTTCACCAAGGAATTCATAACATAGGTGCGCAAGCAATGCTTTTAGATCATGAGTTTCAGGAGATACCTCAGGTGAACTATTTTCCAATGCTTCAGATTCCTTAGAACTCACCATTTTTTCTTTCGGAGCGCTGACTAGGAATATTTTTTGTTCATGTAACTCCCAATCTTCTTCCTTATCAACCACCTCGTCCGCCACCAAACACCTTTCTAGTGGGTCATTACTTCCTGCACATGAAAAGGAATTATGAGAATTAACAATTTCAATGCTCTTACATGTACTCACCTCTCTTGGCTCCCTCATGGTATGATAAATTTTGAAAATCACAGCTTCACCACCAACGCGAAGTGTGAGCTCTCCTTTATGGACATCGATCAGTGCGCGTGCAGTAGCTAGAAAGGGTCGTCCAAAGATCAAAGGAGTTTCTTCATCTTCATCCATGTCTAAAATTACGAAATCTGCGGGAAAGATGAACTTGTCGACCTTCACCAAAACATCCTCCACAATACCTCGAGGATATGTGAGACTCCGATCAGCCAACTGTAAAGTGATGGTGGTTGCCCTGACTTCTCCAAGCTCTAAGGTCCTGTAGACAGAAATGGGCATCAAATTAATACTTGCTCCTAAATCACATAACGCTCGATTAACTTTAGAACCACCAATAAAACAAGGGATAGTAAAACTCCCTGGATTCTTAAGCTTTTGTGGCAATTTATTCTGCAGGATTGCACTACATTCTTCTGTCAAATTCACCACTTCATTGTCTTGCAATCTTCTCTTCTTGGACTTTACATCTTTGATGAACTTTGCATAGTTAGGCATTTGTTCCAAGGCATCTGCAAATTGAATATTGATGTGTATCTTCTTAAAGATATCTAGAAACTTGGAAAATTGCTCATCAAGTGCCTTCTTCTTAAATCGCTGTGGGTATGAAAGTTGTGGCTTGTACATCGGTTTAGAGTCAGATTCCTTCTTGGGCTCTTCAACCACAATTTCTTCAGCCACTGGTTCTTCTACTTCTTTTTCTCTGAACTTCTCTTCAGCTTCTAACTTCTTCCCACTTCTTAACTCAACTGCTTTGCATTGTTCTTTTGGATTCACTTCAGTATTGCTGTGAAACTGCCCTCTGTTTTGATCCTTCAAAGCATATGCAAGCTGTCCAATCTGTGTCTCCATGGATTTCATCATAGCTCCCAAACTGCACATGTGTGTCTCCATGCTGTCCATTCGAGTTTCAGTCCTCGACATTCGCTTGTTAGATTCAGTAACAAATGTAGACACCACATCTTCCAACGACGCTT
Source organism: Henckelia pumila (assembly GCF_033568475.1). Classification (NCBI taxonomy): domain Eukaryota; kingdom Viridiplantae; phylum Streptophyta; class Magnoliopsida; order Lamiales; family Gesneriaceae; genus Henckelia; species Henckelia pumila. Next base: position 194,621,753 of record NC_133122.1, on the reverse strand, counting down.
TACCTTCCCCTTGATTTGTGTTGAATCCCGGAGGGGGTTTCAACACATTCTTGTTGTTGGCATAAGAAAAGTTTTCATGGTTATGTAAACCAGGATGATAAGTATTAGGAGGAGGGTTACCTCGATAATTTCCATAGCCTCTGGGATTGATATATTGAGCTTCCTCAGGTGGATGAGATTCTTCTATGGCAACTGATACACCTGCAGGTTCTGCGATATTCACCTTGTTCAGAGAAGCAACTTGTGTACTCAACGCAGATAACTGTGCAGTAATGGATGTAAGAGGATCCACACTGTACACTCCCTTCTTGACTCCCGTACGTTCAGATGGCCATTGATAACTATTGATAGTCATCTGTTCCAGCATATCATAAGCTTGAACGGGGTCCTTGGCAAATATAGTACCTCCAGCAGCAGAGTCCACCGACATTCTTGTATGCGTATTTAATCCATTGTAGAAAAACTCTATTTCTTCCCAATCTGCAATATTATGATTAGGACAACGCCTTAACAAATCTTTGTACCTTTCCCATGCCTCATATAGCTGTTCAGAATCATGCTGTTGGAAGGTACTGATCTCAATCTTCAGCTGGGTTGCTTTGGATGGTGGAAAGAATTTCTCTAAGAATTTCACAGCCATGCCTTCCCAAGTTGTTATGCGTCCTAGCGGCAATGCCTGCAGCCAACTCTGTGCCTTGTCCCTGAGAGAAAAAGGAAACAAACATAAGCGTATTATATCCTCAGAAACACCATTTATTTTAACAGTATCAGTAATCTCTAGAAAAGTGCGCAAATGTAAATGAGGATCAGCAGTGGCAGTTCCATTGAATTGGTTCTGCTGAACCATGTTAATTAATGTCGGCTTCAACTCAAAGTTGTTGGCATTTATTGTCCCTCGAGCGATTCCAGAATAGTGAGCCTGGATCGTCGGCCTGAAATGATCTCTAATTGGCACCAAGGGCAATTCATTAACATTTTCTTCAGCCATGTTAAGTTGTTCTTCTCTCCTAGCTCTTCTCAAAGCTCGTGCAGTTCGTTCAATCTCTGGATCAAAGAGCAAAGAATTCGCACTTTGAGATCTTCGCATAAACTGAAATTAAGAACAATAACAAATTATTAGTAATTAGATTAAAATAAAGAAAAGATCTAAATTAAAACTTCGACTAATTGGTAACAAGATTAAAAAAATAATCAAAATTATTCCCCGACAACGGCGCCAAAAACTTGTCGTGAAAAATTACTCGCAAGCGTACAAGTGTCAAGTTTTAGTAAAGTGCAAAATAGAGTGTCGATCCCACAGGGAATAATTTGAAAATATTCAATACTTGCAATTAAAATAGTCTTAATTTTATTTAGAAAATTAAACTTTAGAAGGGTAATGACAAAGTAAATAAATATAGAAAATTGAAAAGCGCGCACAAACACAATCCTGTAAAGATTATCAATCAAAGGAAAATAGTCTAGAGGTTTGATTTCACCTGGTCTCAACAATATTCAATCTCAATCAATCTATTTTCATGAATTCATTTAAATTAATAACCAAGAACACATAGATTATACTATTTCACTCTCCCGAGTATCAAATAGAATGTATCAATTACAGATCGATTTCAATATCCTTATAAAAAATCTACTTGTAATGATATGTGTGAAACAATGTTCTTTTTAAGTTCTATTAAAGTTATAAGCTCTCCCGAGTCATATAAACAATTAAAAGTGTGAATTCTATTGATCCTATTCTAAATCCCCTCTCCCGAGTGCCGGATTCTGAATAAATATGACAAATCAATTTATGGTCAGTAAATTGAAAAGACTATCAAACCTAGAATTATAATTAATTTAGAAGAATTCTATTCATAAAAATCAATCATTCATAAATATGTCTTGACCAGGCTACATCGACCTCTAGACTTAAAAAGTTTAGTTCATAATAAAATTCATAGCAATATAAATCATGTTCAGAAATTCAAACATAATTCAATCTCAAAAAAAATAAATAAAGTAAAGATAACAAATCCGAAGTCTTTCTTCCGTGTCCGGTTGAAAAGTCTTCGTCTTCGTTCCAAGAAACTCCAAATCTCGATCGAAACTTTAACAACTTTTCTCTCAAGATTATTTTTGTGTAGTGGCCGCTTTTTTTTTCTCCTTAGGTCTGAAAAAACCCTTAAATATACCCTTAAGATTCGTCCAAACACCTTCCAAAAGTATCCAAAAATTCCCAAAATTAAACACAGCACTTCGTAATACAGACTACGACGCGCGGACGCACCACAAGAGAGGCGGGCGCGCATAGCTTCCTGTGGAAAAATTGTTGAGTTTCACTTCAGTTGACGCGCGGGCGCACCACGACAGGCTCGGGCGCGCATAGTTGTCTGTCCAGGTTTCTTCAAACTACGAACCATCTTCGCTTGCTTCGCTCTTTACTTGACTTCTATGATTTCTTCTATCATACATTCATTATTTCCTGTAATTCCTGACATCCAACAAAAACAACAACAACTTTCACATAATACAGCTCGAAACCAAGCAATTATCCAATAATATCAACACAAATTACGTGCACAAAAGGCACTTATCACCTTGAAAGGATTAAAATCCTAAAAAAAAAATTAAATTTAAGGCTAAGTATGCGGATTCAATGGGATTGATGCTCCATCCGGGCTATAGACGAGGGGATTAGAAAGAAAAAATAGAATGATTTTTCGTATCCTAGCCAGTTATAGCTAAGTCAGCGGGTAATTATTGGGGCTAAATCAATACCGGGTGCAAAATCCGGAGGTGTGTAATATATTATCTCAAGGGAGATGGGTTTGTCTAGAGGTCGTTGGAAGGAATGTGCACTTAAAAAGTGAAACTTGCACTAATTTGTCACAGGTCGCTAAGCAGATTTGAGACGAATTCGGTCTAAGTTGCATGAAACTGGAATGACATTTCACACACAAACGTTCACGTTAAACCGAAAGTGTATTATGAAAAGTTGAGAGCATGTTTGTGTTTTTGGTTTTGTGATTGAACTTCTCGGAGGCTTTGCGCATTTATGAATCGTCCTCACTTATGTTTTTGTTTGCATGTTGTTTTTTCATGTCTTGCTCGAGGCGAGCAAGGTTTAAGTATGGGGGTATGGATAAGTCCATTTTGTATGCATTAGTTTGTGTTATTTTTATTTATATTTTTGTGTGAATTCATATTGTTTTTATGTGTTTTTATGTGTTTTAGTTCATATGTGTGTATTTCACTCTCCCGGTTGATTTTGTAGGAAAATAGTTTTTTAAAGAGTGAATTACGGAGCAGCCTTGATCGAAAAATCAAATTTAATTTTAGAAAGCTTCAAATTCGATCTCCACCGTTCAGATTAAATTTCAAGATGTTTTGAAGCTTCTGTCCAAATTTTTGCTTTATCCGACGGCTAGATCCTGAGATATGAATTTTTTAAAATCGTCGTTCGGTGCAGAATTTTTGTACTGCGCGCGCGCGAAAATCAAGCTCGCGCGCGCGCGAGTTTCGTGTCCAAGCCTCTTTTTTTATGTGTTGCGCGCGTGCGAGGCCTATGCCGCGCGCGCGCGCGTGTTCGGAGGTCATATGTGTTCCGAAAAATCCTTGTTTTGAGAGGAAATTAACTGGTAGGCGTTCCGGACCATATATATACAAGATATAACATATTTTTGAGTTTTTCGAAGTTCCAGATAGCACAGAACACAGAGGAGGCGGCTACAAGGCTTGGAAGAGAAGATTTCTTCTTTATTTTCTTCTTTTTATTTTTATTTTTGAATTATTATTTTTAATTATTGAGTAGTTTATTTTCAACCAAGACGACGTGATTGGGCCAAACAAATTCATGTAGAAAACTTGGATGTTTGTTTGGGATTTTTCAGAGTTGATTTTATTTTTTTTATTGTTAGATTTATATTTATCTTGTGAATAGTCTGATCAACTGTTTGCTTGCATGTTAATCGATTCCAAGTTGACAGAGGAGGTATTGATTTTGATCACTCTGATAATTAACATATTGTAAAATCGACTAAAAATAGAATTCGGTTTCAGTGTGCGGTTTGGGTGTAAATTGAATTTTCACAAATATTTAATGCATTCAAATTTGATTAGAATTACGAAAGATTAGTTTATCAATATTTGAATAGGTTTGATTGTTCTAGAAATATTCCTTTGAACAAATTATGAGAATTCCCATGAATTAAGATTAAATCTGAGTCCTGAATCGACTACATGTTACAATATTTGTTCGGTACCTACGTGTGTCTTGGTTGTCTTTAATTTTAATTATTTTTATCTTTAGTTATTTTTATTCGTATTTTTTAAGCAGTTTTTATTTTATATTCTTATTTTATTTAATTCAAAATATTTTCTATTATTTTTTCTAGATTAAGTAAAATAATTAAATCTTGAGAATTGACAACAGTTCCTGTAGGATCGATACTTGAACTCTCAGTCCACTTTACTATTACTTGACCTGGTGCGCTTGCCAGTAGATTTTTATCAAACCGATTTAGCCGGTCAGTTAAACAGAGAGTTAGTTGAAAAATATTCAAAAGGAATGGGACTGAAGCCAATGGAATAAATCGGTGCGAAGGAAAACCCAACCTATGCTGACTGGAGATCCCAAGAACTAGGTTCAATGGGACAACCTAATCGCACTGGTTTGGTAGATCACTGTGGGGGTTATCCCTAGTCTATTCCTATTGCAAACAGTGAATATTGAGGATAAGCTTATTGCTTTTAATTATTCTGATGAAATTCAACCTAGAATCACCTATGTGAGAGAGAAGTGGGGCCGCTTCGAAGGAATTGCAAGGCTCAATTCTAGACCCTCTTACAGAACCAGGCGTGTATTCATGGCCAAAGCGAACACAATCATGAGAACTAAATTGTATCAGGGAGAGTCCTGTGTGAAGTATATCTCAATTTACACGAACGGATGTACAGTTCAAAGACATCGCGTCTACTGTCAACCAGTGAATTATTATACTTTCACAAGGGAAGGTTCAAAGGTTAATGCCTACCTATCCTATGCAGGATTCAACTGTTGACCTTTATCACGATTATCTTCGTTTATCTTTCAATTTCCATTCATGTGGGGGATTGTTGGACTAGATTAGGCTTTATGCCTAAATGAGCTTTCATTATGTGAATGAAAAATTGGTTAAGCTTTGAGCTTGTTAAAGTGGATGGTTAATAGTGGAATATGAGTATCCCACATTGGAAAAATAACTTGGCATAGGTGTGCTTATATGGTGTTACATTTTATGAAGGTGTAAAAATAATTGTTCAAGAGGCTCTCTCTCACGCGCGCTTGCGCAGGGGGGGTGCAAATCAAGGGCCCGGTTTGCACTGAAAAAGGCTTGACTTGTGTGCAAGCATACGAGCGCGACCTGGGTGCGTCGAATGTCGGACTGATCAAGGCAAAATAGCCTACCCAGTGTTGGCCACCTTTTGCTATTTTATTTTCGATTTTTAACCTTCCACATGCCCTGAGAAGATTCTGGATGAGACCCTTCAGCTGGATGTCTATTGGTGCTTCAGATGCCAGACTTTTGGTATTTCATCTGCCAACCTTTGGCCTTCCATCTGCCCAGCCTGTGACTATCCGCCTAGACAGTGTGCCCCTATAAATAAAGGCAGTATGTAGTCCTTCAGAACACACAGAATTTCGAGCCCTCAGATTTTCTGCAATTCCTGCACTCTGCTACGCTGCTGCTCTTGCATTCCTCCTCTATCGTGATATTGTTCAGGTACATTCTCAGTTTGCCGGTGTAGTGCCTTCGTGCTAGATTTCTACAAGGTTTCTCCGTTGTATCCTGGGAGACAGACGTCCGTGTAATCCTCAAAGCACACTCAGGAGGGGACGAATCTGTTTTAAGGAAACTATACTAGTTACAGGCCTCGATTTGCTTATCTGTTTGACTGTTTTCTTACTCATTCTGTTTATACTTTACAGTATTTACATGCTCAATATACTACTGAATAGTTATACGATCTTACTTCGTTCTTAGTATATTGTTTCTATTATATTCGCGTTTTGAGTTTACATATATTGAATAACAATCTTAAAACAGATTCTAGTACTCATTACGTGATTTGTTCATAAATGGCTTCTGCTTCAAGTGAGACTACTCCGGTTGACCCTATTGTCACGGTTTCAAATCGTGTCGTTCCTCCTGTTGCCCCACGTGGTGCTGCCGTTCCTGTTCCAAACAGTCACGGAGAAAAGCCTGAGAAGTTCACTGGTGCGGACTTCAAGAGGTGGCAGCAAAAAATGCTCTTCTACTTGACGACGTTGAACCTGGCCAGATTCCTCTCAGAGAATGCTCCTAAGCTCAAGGAGGGTGAGGGAGATGTTGAATCCGTCAGTGCTTTGGAGGCATGGAATCATTCTGATTTCCTATGCCAAAATTATGTATTGAACGGATTGGCAGATTCGCTCTACAATGTGTATTGCGAAAAGAAAACGGCCAAAGAGCTGTGGGAATCCCTTGACAAAAAGTACAAAACCGAGGATGCGGGGGCCAAGAAGTTTCTTGTAGGCCGCTTTCTGGATTTTAAGATGATGGATTCCAAGCCAGTTATCAGCCAAGTTCAAGAGATCCAAGTGATTCTTCACGAGATTCACTCTGAGGGGATGACGTTGAGCGAATCCTTCCAAGTGGCGGCCATTGTTGAGATGCTACCACCGGCATGGAAGGATTTCAAGAACTACTTGAAACACAAGCGAAAGAAGATGAATGTTGAAGAACTCATTGTTCGACTTCGTATCGAGGAAGACAACAAGAGTTCTGAAAGACGACTGTTTTCTTCGGTTGCTGCTAAAGCAAATGTTGTCGAGCATGGACAAAGCTCGAAAAAGAAGAACTTCAATCCTTCGAACAAAAGGATTAAGGTGGGACCAAAAGGAGGCATTACAAAGAAGAAGTTCTCCGAAAAATGCTTCAACTGTGATGGTACTGGTCACAAGGCCTCTGAGTGCAAGAAGCCAAAGAAAAACCGAGAGGTGAATATGGTGGAGAACATATCTCATGAGGTTTCAAACATGAACCTTTGTGCTGTCATTTCTGAAGTAAATTTGGTTGGTTCAAACCCAAGGGAGTGGTGGATTGACACTGGTGCCACTCGCCATGTTTGCTCTGACAAAGAGATGTTTGCAAATCTTGAGGAATCCGAGAACAGGGAAATGTTGTTCATGGGGAATTCTGCAACTTCTGAAATCAATGAACAAAGAAAAGTGATTTTGAAGATGACCTCTGGGAAAGAGCTGACTTTGAACAATGTGATGTATGTGCCAGACATCCGTAAGAACTTGGTGTCTGGATCGCTGCTTAACAAGCATGGGTTTAGCATTATGTTTGAGTCAGATAAAGTTGTTTTGTCTAAGAATGGAATGTTTGTTGGGAAAGGCTATGTAAGCAATGGGTTGTTCAAACTCAATGTAATGGCTATTAAGCCTGTGATCAATAAGATGAAATCTTCTGCTTACTTGCTTGAGTCTTCCAATTTGTGGCATGGTAGACTAGGACATCTTAATTATGATACGATTCGTAGATTAATTAACTTGAAAAGTATTCCTACATTCAAAATTGATACACAACACAAATGTGAAACTTGTGTTGAGGCAAAACTAACAAGATCATATTTTCAAACAATTGAAAGGAAAAGTGAACCCCTTGATTTGATACACTCTGATCTATGCGATTTAAAAGGAGTACAAACACGTGGTGGAAACAAATACTTCATTACTTTTATTGACGATAGCACAAAATATTGTTATGTGTATCTTCTTAAAAGTAAAGATGAAGCTATTAAAAAGTTTGTCCATTACAAAAGTGAAGTTGAAAACCAACTTAACAAAAAAATTAAGGTGCTAAGAAGCGATCGTGGAGGTGAGTATGAATCACCATTTGCTGAGTTTTGTGCTCAACATGGTATCAAACACGAAAAAACTGCACCTTATTCTCCTCAGCAAAATGGTGTCGCAGAGCGAAAGAATCGCACTTTGAAAGAAATGATGAATGCACTGTTACTGAGTTCTGGTTTATCACAAAACATGTGGGGGGGAAGCTGTTCTGACAGCTAATTACCTTTTAAATAAGATACCCCGGAAGAAACAAGATAAAAGTCCATATGAATTATGGAAAGGAAGAACACCTTCCTACCAATACTTGCGAGTGTGGGGGTGTCTTGCCAAGGTAGCCGTACCTAATCCCTAAAAAGGTAAAAATTGGACCAAAAACCGTTGATTGCATTTTCATAGGATATGCACACAATAGTAGCGCCTATCGATTCCTTGTGTATGAATCTCAAATTCCTATCATTCATAAGAATATAATAATAGAATCAAGAAATGTTTCGTTCTTTGAACATGTGTTCCCTTGCAAATCTACGGAAGAACCAAGTTCATCCAAAAGATTACATGAGACAATGGAAAAAGAACAAGAGGTTAACTACGAGGTTGAACCTAGACGTAGCAAAAGAGCTAGAACTGAGAAATCATTTGGTCTGGATTTCATCACTTTCATGATGGAAAGTGAACCTCAAAGCTTCAATGAAGCTGTGAATTCATCTGAAGGACCTCAATGGAAAGAGGCTATAAATTCCGAAATAGAATCCATTTTGCAAAATCATATGTGGGAACTAGTGGACCTTCCTCCGGGAAGCAAACCACTAGGTTATAAATGGATTTTTAAACGAAAAATGAAATCAGATGGAACAATAGATAAGTATAAAGCCAGATTGGTAATCAAGGGTTACCGTCAACGTGAAGGGCTTGATTACTTTGACATTTATTCTCCAGTAACGAGAATAACTTTAATTCGAGTGATACTTGCAATTGCCGCCTTGCGGAATCTTGAAGTACACCAAATGGATGTAAAGACTGCTTTTCTAAATGGATATTTAGAAGAAGAAATTTACATGGAACAAACTGAGAGATTTTCTGCACCTGGGCAAGAAAATAAGGTTTGTAAATTGGTGAAGTCTTTGTATGGCTTAAAGCAAGCACCAAAATAATGGCACGAAAAATTTGACAAAGTCATGCTAGAAAATGGATTTAAATTCAATGAGTGTGACAAATGTGTATACGTAAAGAACACTGAAAGTGGCTACGTCATTTTGTGTTTTTATGTAAATGGCATGCTTATCATCGGAAGCAATGATAAAATGATCAAATCCACTAAGAAACTGCTGAACTCAAAATTCGACATGAAGGATTTGGGATTAGCCGATGTCATCCTTGGAATTAAAATCCATAGAACATCAGAAGGGATGGTTCTAAGTCAATCACATTATGTGGAAAAAATACTTGAGAAATTCAATAAGGATGACTCTGCATTGGCTAAAATGCCGATAGATCCAAGTCAACATCTATCGAAGAATCGGGGTGAAAGTAACTCCCAACTAGAATACTCTCGAGTCATTGGTAGTCTGATGTACTTAATGAGTTGTACACGACCAGACATAGCCTATGCAGTAAGCAAATTGAGTAGATTCACGAGTAATCCAGGAACTGAACACTGGAAAGCAATTATCAGATTGCTAAGGTATTTAAGATACACTCGTGATCATGGGCTGCACTATACTAGATATCCTGCTGTTATTGAAGGATACAGTGATGCAAACTGGATATCTGATGTGAAAGACTCAAAATCTATAAGTGGATTTGTATTCACTTTAGGAGGTGCAGCAATAGCTTGGAAATCTTCTAAACAAACTGTAATAGCCAGATCCACGATGGAATCTGAGTTTATTGCACTTGATAAGTGTGCTGAGGAAGCTGAATGGTTGCGTCTATTTTTAGAAGATGTTCCAGGATGGGTGAAACCTTTACCGGCTATTTGCATTCATTGTGATAACCAATCTGCGATCGGAAGGGCACAAATCAAGATGTATAATGGAAAGTCTAGACATATACGTCGTAGACACAACACCATTAGACAACTACTCTCAACTGGAGTTATCTCTATTGACTATGTAAAGTCAAATGATAATATAGCGGATCTGTTAACCAAAGGGTTAAACAGAGAGTTAGTTGAAAAATCTTCAAAAGAAATGGGGCTGAAGCCAATGGAATAAATCGGTGTGAAGGAAAACCCAACCTATGCTGACTGAAGATCCCAAGAACTAGGTTTATTGGGACAACCTAATCGCACTGGTTTGGTAGATCACTGTGGGGGTTATCCTTAGTCTATTCCTATTGCAAACAGTGAATATTGAGGATAAGCTTATTGCTTTTAATTATTCTGATGAAATTCAACATAGAATCACCTATGTGAGAGAGAAATGGGGCCGCTTCGAAGGAATTGCAAGGCTCAATTCTAGACCCTCTTACAGAACCAGGCGTGTATTCATGGCCAAAACGAACACAATCATGAGAACTGAATTGTATCAGGGAGAGTCCTGTGTGTAGTATATCTCAATTTACACGAACGGATGTACAGTTCAAAGACATTGCGTCTACTGTCAACCAGTAAATAATTATACTTTCACAAGGGAAGGTTCAAAGGTTAATGCCTACATATCCTATGCAGGATTCAACTGTTGACCTTTAACACGACTATCTTCGTTTATCTTTCAATTTCCATTCATGTGGGGGATTGTTGGACTAGATTAGGCTTTATGCCTAAATGGGCTTTCATTATGTGAATGAAAAATTGGTTAAACTTTGGGCTTGTTAAAGTGGATGGTTAAGAGTGGAATATGAGTATCCCACATTGGAAAAATAACTTGGCATAGGTGTGCTTATATGGTGTTATATTTTATGAAGGTGTAAAAATAATTGTTCAAGAGGCTCTCTCTCACGCGCGCTTGCGCAGGGGGGGTGCAAATCAAGGGTCCGGTTTGCACTGAAAAAGGCTTGACTTGTGTGCAAGCGTACGAGCGCGACCTGGGTGCGTCGAATGTCGGACTGATCAAGGCAAAATAGCCTACCCAGTGTTGGCCACCTTTTGCTATTTTATTTTCGATTTTTAACCTTCCACATGCCCTGAGAAGATTCTGGATGAGACCCTTCAGCTGGATTTCTGTTGGTGCTTCAGATGCCAGACTTTTGGTATTTCATCTGCCAACCTTTGGCCTTCCATCTGCCCAGCCTGTGACTGTCCGCCTAGACATTGTGCCCCTATAAATAGAGGCAGTATGTAGTCCTTCAGAACACACAGAATTTCAAGCCCTCAGATTTTCTGCAATTCCTGCACTCTGCTACGCTGCTGCTCTTGCATTCCTCCTCTGTCGTGATACTGTTCAGGTACATTCTCAGTTCGCCGGTGTAGTGCCTTCGTGCTAGGTTTCTACAAGGTTTCTCCGTTGTATCCTGGGAGACAGACGTCCGTGTAATCCTCAAAGCACACTCAGGAGGGGACGAATCTATTTTAAGGAAACTGTACTAGTTACAGGCCTCGGTTTGCTTATCTGTTTCCTTACTCATTCTGTTTATACTTTACAGTATTTACATGCTCAATATACTACTGAATAGTTATACGATATTACTTCGTTCTTAGTATATTGTTTCTGTTATATTCGCGTTTTGAGTTTACATATATTGAATAATATTATCTACACTTATACGTAATAGTTGAGCACTTTCATTAGAGTGAGTACACCAACTTTTTTTTTCGAACTTGCCCTTTACATTATATAAATTAGTAAATATGATTTTATTTATATCTATTTTTATTTTGCTCAGCTAACCATTATAAATAAGATAACATGATAAATAACTTTTAAATTTATTTTTATAATATTTTATAAATGAAAAAATAATAATTTTTAAAATTATTGAAAAAATAATATTTATATATAACATATAATAAATATATTATATATATTATTTTATATACACGCAATCCGTGTGTGCGATTATGCTAGTTATTATTATTGTTCTATTATATAAATAATAATTTTAAAAATTATTGAAAAAAATAATATTTACATATAACATATAATAAATATATTATATATAAAATTTTATATACACGCAACGCGTGTGTGCGGTTACGCTAGTTATTATTATTTTTATGTTACATGCATGAAATATTAGCATATTATACTAACTACTTTTGAGGACACCAAAAATATATTATTCCATAATTAGTTTTTCTTATTCACTATCTCACTAAACTCTCATTCACTCAATGTTTTTATTTTAAAAAAAATACATATGAATTTTTTTTTATTTTAGACACGTAAAGTATGTGCATTTTATCACTAGTTATATATAAAGAATCTACTTGTTATACGAGGATGATATCATCTTTTTTTTTTGTCAAAATCGCCCTTATATAAAATGGGATATTACATTTTTTTAAAAAAAAAAAAAATTCGACAATTCAAAGTATAATTTAATCTTTCGATAATTTTTTCAATAATATTAATTATATTTGAATATAAATCAAATAAATTTAAAAAATATAATACAAATTACATATGACGCGTATACCAACACACTTATGTTTTTTTTTTTTTTTAGGGAAAACTTGTATACCAACACACTTATTATAAAGTCAAACACGAGGTGAGATGAAGATGTTAAATTTTATTCTCACCAAACGGTTAGAGTCATGGTTTGCGTCCTACTTTCATTTGTTAAAACAAATAACACTAAATTCAATGTTATTATATGAAACCGTTTGTAATTGGTATGCTCTGAAAAATTACTTATTCAACAAAATTACCTGAACTAGTAACTCATGCAACTTCTTCACAGGCAACTCCAAATCTCCAATAATAATGAAGCAACATTTTAAAAAATAAAATAGATCTTTTGTGACAGTCTCACGAATCTTTATTTATTGAACTTTAAACATGTTAATTTTGTCCATGTCTATAATAAAAGTAATAATATTTTGACATAAAACTAATACTTTTTAATGGATGATAGTCCAAATAAATATTTGTCTCATAAAATTGACTCATAAAATCGTTTAAGATTTTATGTAAAAATAAGTGTGAGACAGCCGACTTACTTTTAAATTTGAGATTTTTATGCAAATATTATTACGTAGCTCAATTAAGTAAAATCATAATTAATTCGTTTTGATATGATAGTGGGTGGGGAAAATCCAACTAATAGGGTTGTCCTACTTAAAATGACACTTGACAAAAATAACAATACTTTAATATTAGATAAATTATGTGAAATGTTCCTTTAAAGGTATGATTGGTACGTTGGAAAAGAATAAAGTAAAAATGAAATCGATTTTGTAATGGAATGAGATTGAGAATGAAATGGTTGTTTTATTTCATTCCAAAAATTGTAATGAAAAAAGAATGAAATGAAATAATTTTTAATAAAAAAATCATATTTTAATTGCATATATTAAAATAATAGTAATTCATAAGATTTTTATTATTATTGATATTGAAGATGTATCAGTTATTATAAAATTATCATTATATAGTTTAAATAATTTAAAATTTTATTTTATAATAATAATTTTTATTTTATTATAATAATAAGATACAATTATAATATTATTTTTTTAATTTTTATAATAGATAAATAATATTAATTATTATTTTCAAAATAATATTAAATAATAATATTTTTGTAATAAATAAATAATAATATTTTTTATTAATACTTTCATAAATTAAATAATAAATAAATCATAATAATAATAATTAATATTACAAAATATTATTAGTAATATAATAATAAAATAATAACATAATTATTTTATATATATTATAATATATTGTTATAATTATATAAGTAATTAAATATTAGTTTAAACAATTTAAATATGAAAAAATTTGCATATAAATATAGAAATGAGAGGTGGGAATGACCATTCCATCAAAAAATGGATTAAATGACTATTCTCATGTTCATGAGAATAGTCATTTCAATGGAAATGAATATTCTCATTCCAATGTCAAACCAAGCATGTCCTAAATGTATTAGCTAAGCTTACAATTTACAAATCCATCCAATTTCGCAATATATATGGAGCTCATATCTTTTTTCATTATATCTCATTCATTTGTCAATCTTGTTCAATTTGACCCATCTCATAAAAAATATTAATTTTTATGTCAAAAAAATATTATTATTTTATAAAAAATATGAATCAGGTTGATTCATTTTACAAATATATATATTTTGCCGTGATGTTTTGAGCTTGAGTAAATGGAACAATTGATAATTTTGTACTTTAATTTTCTGATTATCTGACCGTACCTTTCTAATGGCTGCGTCAAATTTTACGCATGGGGTTTTAAATTTTTTTATTGTCTTTTTAATATTTATGTAATAAAATAAAAAGATTAAATTAATAAAAATAAAATAATTTTTAAATATTAATAATTAATTGTAAATAATTTATTGTTTTAAAAATATTTAGTTTGTACTATAATAATTAAAATATATTTATTAAATATTAAAATAAATAGATAATGTATATATATAAATATATATTTAATTCAAATTATATGATTGAATTAAACATATAATACACATATTTAATTAAATTATATGATTGAAAATATATTGATCATTTTATTAATATTATCATATTCTTAATATTAAAATATTAATAGTATAAAAATTAAATCTAATATAATTAATTAATGCAAAATTATAAATATGTTTTTACAAATAAAAAAAATTATTATAAAAAAGTAAAGTAAAAGGAATATTTCGAAAACATTATTTTTAGAATAAGGTTTGAAGTAGTTGGGTTGGAGATAAAGATTATATTTGATGCAGAAATTGCACTATTTTATAATAGAGTTGTTTTAAAATAAAGTTTTTGGTTGGAGAAAACCTAATATTTTTGGTCTAAAATTTAGCTAAATGTTCTATGGAGACATATTTTCTTCATTATTATTATTGTTTTAATTTATAATGTGTATGATTTGTATTCATTAATCATCTCACCTTATTAGACCTTATTAATTTAGCCTGAGTAGTGATAAATTTTTGTACTGATAGAATGTGTGATCATGAAAAAAAAAAAAAAACTATTGGACTTGAAAATCATAGCTCAATAAAAAATAAAAATAAAAATAAAAAAGAAGAAGGCCCGCAAGACCACTACCCCAGTCCCCAATTAAAGGATCTCCATAAAATTTTGAGTCTAAAAAATTTGTAAGCCGATGATTAATAGTGCCGAATGTAGGCCCAATTTTTTGTGGATTGGGCTTTATCCTAAACTTCAACGTTCATGGTGGTTTTCACTTTTCATACATTTGTTTGGTCGAAAATTCAATTGCAATATCACAACAAATTAAATGGCTTGAGCAGAACATATTATGTACTTCAATAATTTTTTTGAAAAAAAAAATTCTTATTTATATTATTTATTTATTTATATAACAAACACGACAATCACTAACAAGTAACAAAAACACACGACGTTTGGTTTGAGTGATAGGATAACTAATACATAAATAAGTAATATCATGAAATTGAAAATATAAAAAAAAAAATAGTTAATATATTATTTGATTTGATCATATAAATTATAGTTTATTTGATTTAATTGATATAAAATTAATAATTAATAAATAGATAAATAAATAAATAATATGAAAAAAATAATGCGAGATTGAATGAGATAAGTTATACATAAATTAATAATACACCAAACCAAACAATATCACGTTTAATGTTTTTTAGATGATTTTAATTATTTATGAAACATGGGTAAAATTTCGGAAGTGGGCCGGGACTGAAAACAAAAGTTAAAAGCCTAGTGTTTGAAAAACAAACGATTATAAACTAGTTTTTCAATAAAATATCAAAAATACGTTTTATAAAGATGGAGTTTGATAAAAGGTATATTTGATTGGTAAAGGGTAATGTACTAAAATATTAGAATAATTTTTTAAGACTCTAATCGGTATGAAACCAACTAATTAAATTGAGAAGAAGTAAAACAAAATTTGGAGTAAGAATACTTGGAAAACTAATTTTTTTTTCAAATAAAAAATTGAATAAATAATTTTTGTTTAGAGGTTTCAAACACTCAGTAAAAAGGTTAAATAAAGTTTTGTTACAATTTCGTCCCCATTGATCAATTCTAGTTTTAATTATTTTAGGTTTTATAAAGCCCTCTCAATTTTATTTAAAACAATAGACTTAGTGAGATAAATATAATATTGTATACATGCTTCTTATTAATAACTCAACAGCCAACTATATACATAAATTAATTTTAAAATTTGAGATTCGACACAATTACCAAATTTCAAATGTATCAAACTACTAGAATCGTAAATATAGAAAATATTTAGATTTCATTGCAAGAAATAAGGGTTTTTTTTCCTTGTTAGAGTCAACATTTCTATTCTTAAAAAAAAAAAAAAAGAAAGAATCAACATTTCTTTATTAAAAAAATTATTTATTTATATTATTAAATATTATACTTATATTTTTAATATTTCATAATATTCAATTTCCTAGCTGATCACGTCCATGATTTCATTTACATATTAACTCAAAACTTTAGAATAATGGTATTTTAAAAACCACATACAATATACAATACATGCAATATATATGCTAAATTACAGATTAGGATAAAATTATTCAACAATATATGGTTTCAAACAGCGTTTTTTCCCCAACACAAACTACTCATTACCAATATTACTGAATTAATACTGCATATATATGTTTCATTACTGAGCCAAGGCACTTGTGTTGTACACAAGAAGGGCACCTCCAAGAAGAATACCTCCCAGGGTTACAGCCCAAATAGCTAACCCTGTAGTGCCTGCATCGCGTAACCAAATTAAAATTAGACTTTTGGACATGCCGTGAAAGTACGTATATACTAACCCCTTATATATGGGGTGTAATTAATCTCATCGATTACCCTCGTGCATAATAATATTGAATATGCGAAAAAAACGAAACCAAGCTAGCTAATAGCTATACCTCCAACATAAACATCTCCAGTTGGTGACCAATCCTTCTCATCGTAGATGGGACTGCATTCATTTCAAAGTCGAACACAGAGAGAGTTAAGACATGATGATTTCGGATATATAATTTATTTTATTCGATAGCTCGCGAGTCTGGCATAATGGAAACATCGTAAAATAAAAATGTCACCTGTATCCATCGACGTTAGCACCGTACTTGTCGACGAATTGGTAAACACCCTTCCCCTGAAGATATATATATATATATAATAGTACAAAATGAATAAGGATTCCACACACACATATCCACTTCAGGAATGGGTTTTTGATGTACTTTATAAAAAATATTGATATGAAAAAAAAATATATACAGATAACGATCTCGAAATTTTTTTATGAAAAATTCATTTATAATACTGTATAAATATCGAAAAAAAATTCGATATACCAAAAAAATATCTATATATCGAAACAATTTCGTTACGATATCTCAAAAAGTCGATATTTTAGTTCGGTATCTCAATCCTGATACATATATATTTAATGGAAGTAGATAATGATGAATATATCGAACCTTGCCCTTCCTACCAGAGGCATCTAGGCCATTCCTCAAGTCCATTCCACCATTAACTCCTAAAAAACAACATATAATAACCAGTGAAATCTTGAGTGCATGTACCTCTAATTACAACCATTAATTCGTATATTCATATTTTCTGGAGTAGGTCTCTCGGTAGACCGTATGACGGATGAGACCGTCAATAATATTTATAATTATAAATAATATTTTTAACATAAAAAATAATATTTTTTAAAACGTCCAACAAATTTAACATGAGTTTTTGTGTATTTTCTGATCCCACAAAAAGATACACAAGATTTCTTTACTGAATTTGCATGGAAGGTGTACTGACCATAGGGTTTGTCGGTCTTGACTTTCTTGCCGGAAGCCTCGACTCTGAAAGTGGCGGTTCTGGAGAGGGACGGCAGCCCTCTGGCGGCGGAGGCGGCGGAGAAGGGAGAGGGCTTCAGGCTCAGTGAACTCATGACTGTGGATGCCATCTGCTTTCAGGGGACTCTGATTTCTCACACTAATTTCTTTCAGATATATTAGTTTAAACCCAAAAAAAAATCAATGGAGAATCCGTGATACCCATTTGGACACGTGGCTCGTCTCCAGTGGCTGGGATCAGGATATGGTGTGACAACATTATCAATACAGCTTACACTATTTTAACCCGTTGCGATTTCGGACACACGCAGCCCTATCCTTGTTCTTCACACGTGGACATCCTCCATTGGTCCATAGTAAAACTTTACTCTTGAATTTTTATTTTTCTTGATTAACTAACATTAAATTGTTGAAAATAGTTAAGAAAATGCCGTAATTCCATAAAAGGTTCAATTGAGTTTCGTGTGATTGTATTATTATTTTTATTGTGTTATCAATAACTTTGTTAAATATCTAACAATGTTATTACGTTCTTTTTTTTATTATTATTATAACAATTAACATAGATCTTTTCTCTGGTTTCGTGTAAAAATTTATATTAATTAATACACAAAAATCTTATAAAAACGATTTTACGGGTTAATTTATAATACGAATCTCCAATAATATGTTTCAGTTTGAAATGATTATTATTTTTAGCTCGTAACTTCATTAATCCTGCAGCATCTTTTCAATATTTCATTTATGTTAGATACAATTTTTATCTTTCGTAATTTTTACAAGGATATAATTAAAATTAAATACACAATATATTTACCTGTACACCCAAAAAATGTCAGTTATCATATTATTTTAAAATTAATATATTTAGTCATGAATCTTTTCCATTATATGGTCAATATAAAACCAATTACTTTAGTCATAATTCTTCTTCCTAGTCATGTTTCGCTCTTAGATTTTTTACGACGTCCGTATATATATATATTATAGTACGTTTTATAAATTAATTGGTATATATATTTAATTATTTTCTAGCAATTTATCTAAAAATATGGGAAAATAAGTTTTTTGGTCCATTAACTTGTCCATGTTTTGGTTTTGGTACACTAACTTTGCAAGTGTTTTTTGGTTCAACTGCATACGTGTCAACTTCTTATTGATCCAAAATGATGACGTGGACCAATTAGAAGTTGACACGTATGCAGTTGGACCAAAAAACACTGAAAATACAAAGTTAGTGTACCAAAACCCACATCGAAAAAGTTAATGAACCAAAACCTAAAGGGAATAAAGTTACTGGACAAAAAAACTTATTTTTCCTAAAAATAATTAATAACTTGTCTATTTTTTCTCTTTATTTTTTTACATTTCAAAACTATAATATGTTTTCAATTTGTAACTTCTAAAATCGTAGTATATTGTCTCAAGAAAAAATTGTAGATTTAAAATGAGTATAAAGTGAAATATAATTAACTCTTATAACAACTTCAGCTAGTCAATATATTGTATATTAAATTAGAAGTGATATCATAATTGTAAAAATTAGTGAGGGATCATATTGAAATTTGAGGACAATGCCAAAGAAAAAGAAATTTTAAAAAAACAAAAAAAATAAAAAGCAAAGAGAAAGAAAAAGAAAAGGAAAAGGAAAAAATGGGAACAAAAAAAACAATATATATATATATATATATATATATATAGAAAAATAGAAAAAAGAAAAAGGGAGCCATACCATGAGACCAATTGTCGGTCTCATGGTCTCCCCTTAATGTAGAAGATAATCTCTTTATACTAGGGGGTGGAGGCCTAATATATAGGTATAAATATTTATTCTTTTGTATTTTCTTTACTTCTTTCATCAGGAAATGATTCACAATAATTGATCTATTTAAGACTTAAGTTTGCGAGCAATTTTTTTTTTTTTACCAAAGGAGAGGTAGGTCTTGAACTCGAGTCTTCGCCAATTAACGGACAAGTGAGACTAATTAGACTACAATTAATTGCGGCTAAGTGAATGTGATTAATTGTGGCATATTTTGAAATCCAAATGTATTTTGAAATCGTCGCATGTTTCAAATTAACAACGGTTTTAGCCATAGCTAAAACTCGCGTTGTCTTGAAATTACTACTTAATTACATATAGTATTTTCATTTGCCGTTTTCATCCTATTCAAAATTTCTCATCAATTAAATTTATATTTGTTCTTTCATATTCTTATTGATAAATATATTTTTACTACACAACATCTGTTTATTTCGTAGATTTTTCTTTAATTTACATATCTTTATTCTCACCAATATTTTGTACCTACTTATTGATTTATTTCTATGTAATGCAAAATAAATAAAAAAAACAATTTTTATGTAACGCAGATGACAAAAAATGAATAAATGAACCAAAGATGAAAGAAAGTTGACAGATAATTCAGGATTTTTTTTTTAAAAAAAATCAATGATATTCCATTTTAGATATTTATTATGGGGTAAAATGTAGATTTACCAAAGTTTGTTGGTGGCTAGAAATAAATTGTTCAATGTTCAATGCCTGAGGCTTGACTTCTACAGCACTGGAGTCAACTCCTCTTTGCGAAGCTTTCAATTGGTCATTTGCTAGAAGCTTTTAGATTTCAACAACTGATTCATGATGACCCAGCAATAAATTCGTTTAAAATCTTGTGTCTCAATATGAAAGTTCCAAGATTTTCACATATCATTCATGAACCACGATCGACTTTTGAAGGCAGTAACTATTTTTAATCTCGAGACTCAGGATTTAAAGCCAGTGTGATTACAGCACAGAGTATCGCTATCTTTTCCCATTGTTTTCCCCCAGCAATTAAGGTTGGCTTGATCTGAATTCTGAAGTGAGAAGTCCCAGCTTGATCTCAAGAGATTTCCCTGCTTGGGTTTCTGGGTTCAGGTGGATTTTCTAACTGGCGACCTGTGTTTTCTTTTAACTTTGCATCAATTTGTTGACTTCTTCTCGATTTTGTTTCCCTCTTGTCACTTCATTTTGTTCTTAGTTTTGATTTATTAAAGCATACTTTACTGGTTGTTTTGCTTTAGTTTTGGTTGAAATAATGCTTTTTTTACTGGTATCGTTTTATTTGAGAAACTAGAAGTAAGAATGAAGTTGGATGCCAATGCAAAGATACGTTGTTAATTGTTATTTTATGCCCGAGTGTTTTTTAATTACTCTTCGAGAATCTTTTGAACGAATTTTGGTTCATAATTAATGAAGAGAGAAACAAACAATGTACGAGGATCGAAGGATTAGTCAATGAGAACAGATATCAAAAAGTTGACTTTCACATAGAATTACACAAATTTATGAGCTTTTTGTCTGCCAAGAAAATATCTGGTGAATTGTTATTTAGTGTTTTCCTATGAATTATGATCCTTATTTGTGTTTCTGATGTGGTGGGGCGTGGATTTTTTTTTCTTCTGAAGAAGTACTGTCTCTGTTAGGAGAAGCCACCTGCTGATGTTATAGTTATGGCCTGCTTTTCTTGCTTCTGTCGAAGAAGTAAGGATTCGAGCACTACACATTCGGCTGCGCTTGATGATGGTACAGTTCAGATCATCCGGGATCCTTATATTTTATTGTGCATTAATGTTGATGATTTTGACGAAATATGAACTTGTTTGCAGAGTTCCCAGGAGTCCATAACGTTAAGGCCTACTCGTACAAGGAGCTGAAGATGGCGACCGATGATTTTAGCAGAGCAAACAAAATCGGGGAGGGGGGATTTGGATGCGTGTATAAGGTGAAACAAAGTACTTTCCTTTGTGTAGCTACGTTTACAATTTGAGTTCACTTCGATATCTAACAGTGGATAAACAAGTAGGGACAATTAGGGAAAGGGAAGATGGCAGCAATAAAGGTTCTGTCGTCGGAGTCCAGGCAAGGAAAAAATGAGTTCTTGAATGAGATTCAAGCCATATGGGATATAGAGCATGAAAATTTAGTGAAGCTTTATGGCTGTTGTGTGGAAGGCGACCAAAGAATTCTTGTTTACGAGTATCTTGAGAACAACAGCCTAGCACACACATTTCTTGGTGAGTTTATTTATCTCAAATTTCTACTGGTATCTTTATTTTGCTATGTTTTCAAGAAATGATCTAATAAACTTTAGGCACTCCTGTTCCAGGTGGATATTGCAGCAAAACTATACATTTTACCTGGGAAGCTCGGGTTAAGATTTGCGTCGGAGTGGCACAAGGGCTCGCGTTTCTGCACGAGGTTGTGACACCCCATATTGTCCACCGAGATATCAAAGCGGGCAACATTCTTCTAGGGAAAGATTTAACCCCTAAAATCGCAGACTTTGGCCTTGCAAAGCTCATCCCTGCAAACACAACTCACATTAGTACCCGTGTGGCAGGAACCATGTAAGTTGTGAAGTCTGATTTACCATTCAGAGCTTGAATCTTTATCTTTTTCACCATTTTACTTCTTTTTTTTTTGGGTGACATTACTGGTTGGTTCCTAGTAGATTTCAAAAATCTAAAGAGTACTGTACTGGACTTCATTTTCTTGACATCCTATTTTTCTGGTTGAAGAGGTTATTTGGCACCGGAGTATGCCATAAGAGGCCAGGTGACACGAAGGTCTGATGTTTACAGCTACGGCGTTCTGCTTATCGAAATGGTCACAGGGCGATGCAACACAAATATGCTATTGCCCCCAGATGAACGTTGTATCCTCGAAAAGGTGAGAAGTTGTGGTGGGGTGGCTAATAAACTTAGAAACGATTCCGCCTAATACACTAGTTTTCAGGTTCATCTCCTCTTGGTCTTTATTACCTTATATACTAAAGTACATCGCAGGCATGGAAACTTTACCAGAGAAGGGAGCTGGCAACATTGGTAGACCCATTGCTTGATAAACGATTCGATGAAGAACAAGCGTGCAGATTCTTGAAGATTGGCCTAATCTGCACGCAAGACAATCCAAAACTTCGACCTGTAATGTCAAGTGTTGTATCTATGCTTACTGCAGGTGATAATAATGTTGTTGACATCAAAATAGAGAAACCGGGATTAATCACCGACATTATGGGCTTGAAGAAGGGAAACAACCCTCGACCGAAGCTTCTAGTCGATGATACAAACACATACGACTCCTCTGGCTCCGACGCTGCCAACAACACGACTTTTAACTCAGCACTTTCCTCGTACGATGGGACTTTTACTTCTGCACCTTCTTCGCATGTTACAATATCGTTTAGCTCAATATATGATAGAAGTAAATGAAGAAAATTATATTTGCGTTTTGGAGAGAGGTATTGTTTCGTTTTTCGATTAGTCTATTCTTTCTATGATGTTCTGGTTCTGTTTCTAAAGCTTTTGTAATTAATTTATGTACTTCAAAGAAAATTTGGGTTAACAATATAGTTATCCTGTTTCAAGATATCCAAACTAGTGCCTTTTCTTTTCTTTTTTATGGTTTCTGATACAACGGGGTGGAAGAATTTCCTATCTAATCTAACTGCTATTCTTAACACGTGGGTTTGCGAAAAGTCAACTAATTATAAGTCAATGGTGTTGCTCATTGGAGGTCCATCCATTTCAGCTGATCTCATTATTTGTGGCTTCAAAGGAAAGCCTAAGTACAAAATCTTAATCATTCAGTTAATAAAGCAGACCAAGGAAATTTATTGTGATTGAAATTGGTCTTTACATTGATTCCCAACACTTGAAACCAAACAAATAACAAAGTGACACTAGAATACTCATAAGCATCAGTCTCTTGAGTGATCTATAGACGTATCTCTATCTATTGATGGAGAACTTGAAAGTGCAAGGAAGAGCTTAATTTGCATTGTAAAAGTATCGAATGAGAGTGCTCGATAAAAGAATGTGTGCATCATAGGCTTTTTATCATCAATTCATGTGAAATTCAATTGTGTATAATTATAAGCTGACCAATGCCTTGAATATAATGTTATTTGCATGTGAGTGAGTAAGAAAATACAAAGACGCGGATCTTGCTAACTCTTATGGTTCTACTTTCTCGAAATAATGATGACTTGGAAGCCAAATATCCTTCGGCCTAGCCTCGTTTCACATAAACATGATCAGTTATCTTCAGACATGGAGCCGTGACGAAACTGATGTGGTTTGCTGGCATTCACTTCCTGGTATAAAAATTTAAGGATGCCTGCAAAACATAATGAAAGAAATAATGAATTTTTGTCCAGAATTTTGCTTGAATGAAAATTGCGTCGTGGCTCATTTTATCAGAATTTGGAAAAACATGAAAAGGCATCAACTTTCAACTTAACAAATGTGGAGAATACCCAATAACTTTGCAAATGTTGAACCGAACTTGCACTTGCATAACTCATCTTGCTCTGTAGCCAGTCACAAATCTTTTGATGCCAGCAAAATCAGATACAATTTTTAACCTACAAAAACTTCCTTTCATCTCAGCGTCCATGTAATCCTGAAGAAATTCACTCTGCATATCCCCATTCGTCTGCACCGAATGAACCAAAACAAGAAGCATAGCATCAAGAAGTTAGCTGCAAATAATCCAAGCGCAAAAACACACTCTTCAAGAATATTTTGTGAATCAGGAAGGACAGTCACCAATACCTCAAATGCAAAGAATCCACCAGGCTTTAACATCAAAGCAGCTCCACCACTTAGGTGGAGTAGGTCACTCATCCCATTTGCCCCACCATCCAGAGCAAGTCTTGGTTCGTGTTTAGAAACTTCAGCTTGTAGCCCATCAATATCAGCACTTGGAATGTACGGTGGATTACTAACAAGCCCAGCCAATTTTCCTTCATCGCCCTTCAGGGGATCATACCAAGATCCTTGCCTCACGGCAACTCTATCCTGTTACAAGTATGCAGTTGCCATGAAACAAGAGCTTGAAGATGGTCAAGAAACTTCGCTGGCGTGGCGATAAAACCAATTTGTCAGGGACTCGGAATCCATGATCATCCATTCCTTTCCCAAGCCTGAATGCTAATGACGCTTCTAAAAGAGGATCAAACAAAAAATACCTTCTGCAAATTTTTAGTCTAAATTCTAACTTGCTCATTTCCAGGTTAATTTTTTGAAGTTTTTCTTGTTTTCACTCTCAGCATGTTTCCTTCTCTGTAAAAATGTTTCCTTTTTCCATGCAAAC
The DNA here is from genome assembly GCF_033568475.1 of Henckelia pumila. Classification (NCBI taxonomy): domain Eukaryota; kingdom Viridiplantae; phylum Streptophyta; class Magnoliopsida; order Lamiales; family Gesneriaceae; genus Henckelia; species Henckelia pumila. The sequence continues at coordinate 194,596,791 of NC_133122.1, read as the reverse complement.
AGGTACATTCTATTGTTAACATTAAACTAGATCGAAACAAAGCACTTACCTGCAAGCAATACCTCTGCACATTATACGACGCAACAGCAACAGCAATGTCGCTCAAATCAGTAGCCACAACTCTTCCACCGTCCCCCAAAACTCTGCCAATCCCAATCGCAAGCGCCCCGCTACCAGTACCCAAATCAGCCCACAAACCATTTTCCAACTCCCGATTCCCTTTCACGGCTTCATCAACCAAATCAACAATAATCTCCGTCTCGGGCCTGGGTATCAAAACCCCATCTTCAACACTCAAAATCAAATCCCTCCAATGCTCGCAGCCCACCACGTACTGAAACGGGCGTCTTCCCTCAATCCTTTGCTTCCACAACTGGTAAAGTTCATCCAAACACACCCTTAGCGACACCATACCCGAGTCATCGTGACTTTCCTCGGGATTCAGAGCCAAGGGGTGCTGAAACGCGTCTTCTATGAGCCAGTTGAGTTCTCTGTGGAGGAGGGTAGAGTCCGGGCCGTTGTCCAAATCCAGGAAGGCAGAGCCAACGGAGGAGGCCTGCTCTTTGGCCCATCTATGCCACTTCTTCAGCTCTGCAAGACTTTCATGGAACACGGGTGGCCGGAGAAAGAGCGGAGTTTGTGGTTTCCGGGAGACGGCGGAGGTGGAAATGGGCCGACCCGGATTGGGCCGAAACGAGAGGACGGGTTGTATGATGGAGGAGACAGTTCGTGTGAATGTACAGAACTTCATCGGCCCCGCCCAGCTCTCACACTCAACATGCTCTATGTTGAGTTGAGTGTCCCGTTGATTGGGCCTGGACTGAACCCATTCAAAATCAACAGTTTGGGCTTTTCCAAATCTAATATAATAATTATATTATATATTTTGTCTAGTTTCACTTTCATACGTAAACTTAATTTTAAAATGATTGTTAATTGGTTCAAAAAATTAATTTCATCACATCGTAACATGAAAGTAAAATATGAGTGTAAAAAATGTGCATCTGTTTTCGACACGGTGGATTAGGTAACAAATCATTCCTGCTAGAGGTAATGTGTTCAATTTATCTTATGGTATTTCATTAATTATAAATTTAATGTCTTATAATTTGTCACGTTAATAATATAACATTATCCTACTACAACCTATCAATATTACTATAATGACCTGCAGGCTAATGCGTTAATCCAAGATATCACACCAAGATTTGCAAAATCTACTCGGAAGTTTACTTGAGTTTCAAGATTCGTTGACAGAAGCATTCCAAAATTAATTTAACCAATTATTTCCAAATATATATATATATCAATTTTGATCTCACACATCCACGTGTGCCCAAAACAACTATGATTGCTTTGAAATTTTCACGATAGAGTCGTCTCAAAAATACGAATCCAACAATGTATCATCTGATATAAATTTCAATCTCAATGGTTGAAAATTTGAAGATTACCGAAAATTAGATGAAATATGCAATTTTCGGCCATCTTCACATTTTCAAAATTAATTTAACCAATTATTTCCAAATATATACTATATTAATCAAAACATTATTATACATCTTACATCAATTATTCAAAACATTTAATTTCCACAAATACGCATTCTCCACTAATACAAAATGCCGATTCTTTTCTTGATCAAGTACATCATCAATTCAAATATAATACAATAAAAATAAATAAACTTATTATTTGTCAAAACGATAAAATCGTGGTTACATATTATGGAATTGCCATCCATCATGACACCCAACTTCACAGCCTCCAAAACAAACAGTCAGCCATGGTCGCCTTCTGCGTATCACACCAAAATCATCGCTCCTATGAGCCAATGAAGTACGGCCTACTCCAAGCCATCTCAGCCCCCGGAATAAAGGCTTCTTCTCCAAGAACTCCATTATCCCAGCCGTCAGTCTGATACAGTGACAAATATCCAATCTTTGAAGCATATTAGGCCCATCGCACCTCCTCGAAGCCAATATTTTGAAAGACGTATCAGTCACATGAAAACAATACCTCATGCATAGCTCAGTAAGTGATTCTGCACTTGAAACTATTGCTTGAATGCCTCGATCTGATATACCTGGCATGTGCCCAACATCAAGAGACGATAAAGTTTTCTTGATTCTATTCCCTTTGTTGAGTAAAAAGATGATTCCTCGATCGGTTACTCTCGTGCACCCTCTTAGCCGTAAACTTGCTATGGGTAAATCCCCTTCACCTAAAATGCTAAGACCGCTATCAGTAATATCAGCTCCTCCAAGATTAAGTGAGGTTAAGGTACTGAGGAAGGATATATAGTCAAGGCAGGGGTCTGCTATGCTCCGACAACCATTTGTGTCGAGCACTTCCAAGGTACTAGATGACGAGAGTTCCGCCACAGCTTCACTGGTTATAAGGTTACATGAAGACAATTTCAACTCAACAAGAGGGCAATTAATTTCATGAAATGCCAAATCCGATAACAGTGGTGCATTTCGAACTTCAAACCTCTTCAAGTTCTTGCACGAGTGCAAAAGTGATGAAAATCCAGCATCTGTAACGATAGAAAACCCGCCGAGCCTTAGATACTCGAGGCCTCCACAACTCTCAGAAAGAAGCAATATGCCCAAATCATTAATCCTTTTAAAAGGTACAACTTTACTTCTCATAATTGAGAGAGAAGTGAGATAATCACAAGAGCATAGAAACTGCAGCCCTCTGTTAGTTAAGTCATAAGGCAGAATAGGTTCTATACATGGTCGGTCTTCAAGGTCCAACTCAACCAACAGTGGAAGTGAACTGGCGATTGAGGCGACAAGTCTATCAGATATAACATCCAAAACAAGTGCTAAGCGTTGCAATTTGAAGTCAGGGCCACTAGGATTGACCAAGTTCCTTGGAATCCTTTTTTCATCTCTGATTTCCTCTATAAACTGAAAAGCATCTTGCTCACTCACAGGTTCCAACTTCAGACATTTTAGAGTTTTGGGGAGGAAAGGATCGATGAAACCTAAATCATCATCGTCAACTATTGTTCGACGCACTTTTATAGAAAGATGCTGAAATTACAGGTTTACAAAGTTAATCCCAAGCTCAAGTTGAAATCAAAGCATAAGACAGATTGTGACAACATTTTACCTCCAAAGAGAGAAATCTTTTCAGAATTTTTGTAAGATTTTTCCCAAAGATTTCAGGTGAGATGCCCTCAGCCAATTCCAGGACAAGAATCCTGATACATAGAGCAAAATACCGCAAACAAAAGACCAGTATTAAATGCTACAAAATTATAGATGCTTCACGCTTATTTGACAGGTTTGATACTTCCAATCCTCATTTGTTTGCATATTACCGTTCAAAATTAGACGACTGAGACCAACTCTGAAACTATCATACACTAGCAGTTCTTACGTAATAGTGCCTGCTCAACAAACCCCAACCTTAGAATGAAAAACAGAATTACCAAGTACTAAACTCTTACTCGTAGGCATCTGGTTTATCACATGTAATCTCATGTGCAAAGAATGGGTCTCATCTGTTGAAAAATTACCACTTACGTATTTTTAATTTACAGTAGTTAGTTCAGAATTAACACGTGGAAGCATCAATGGCTGAAGTATAGAAACTGAAAGAATTTGAAGAGTACACTGAACGATCATATCAAACGGTCTCTCATTCTCAGTAAATAAGTTGAACATGATGGTAATCCTAACTTACCCTTTGCCTGAACTATCACAACTCAAATCCAAGATATACATTTTTATAATTGACCATGCAATGTAATCTAATAAGCTAGTTTACATGTCCCATAATACTTAGGCAGCGTTTGCATCCTCTCTAAAAATAAGTGACTATGAATTTTTTATAATCACTTATGTTCAGAGATGGCAAACACACCTTATTATTATATACTATAGCTGTAAGCGAAGTTTTCAAAAAACAACGCTTCTCCTTCATGCATCAAAACTTGTGATTGTTTCAATTATCTTAACAAACCATGATAAAGATTCGAGCAACAATAAAGGTTGTACCTTAAATTGGGACACCTTCCTCCAATAGAAGAAATAACATCAAAAGACAGAGATGCACATTTGAGAAGATTCAATTCTTGGATGTTCTGACCAAGAATGTTGATGACGGAGGAATCATCCAAGCGAAGACAATCAATACTTAAAATCGTCGTCACTCTTAATCTGGAAACAATATGACTAAGAATATCTCCGTTGGACGAAAATGCCTATCACCACCAAAACAACAATCAGCAAGGAAGCACAACCTTCATTCCAAACGAGGTATAGCACAAAAAACACATATAATTAAACTAAAAGTAAAACCAATACAGAACAGGGCAAGTAGGAAGCAATCACTAGGGAACAAAATACCGATTAAATGAAGACTTACTGAAAGATCAAGATAAGAGATAGCAGACAGAGCTTGAGAGACCATCGAACTGAGTGTCCGGGACACGCAAGCCAGAGAGCAAAGGGAATCCAGCTTCAATTTCGGGAAAATCTCATTAAGAACCAAGTTTTCTGGTAGCGGAAGACCCTCCTGCAGCCGCTCACCGCCGCCGGGTTCAGGATCCACTCCGGCGGTTTCAGCGCGGGGTCGCTTCTCGTAATCGTTCATGGTGCGAAACAAGAAATGAAGGGAAGCAGTTGCGGAAAAATAGTTATTGGGCTAGCATGTTGTTATTGGGCTTATGATGGTAATGCATTTAGAAAGAGGCCAAGGCCCATATCACTGAAAGAGGATATATGAGGCCCATTTGAGAGAAACGTTGACCCGCTAAATACGTTAAATTTACTTGTGTAAACTCACGAAAGGACAAATACATCCCGTTTCCCCGTTTTAGGACCACAAATTATAGCGCAAATTTTTCCGAAATCGGCTGCCACAACCGCAAATTTTGATGATTTAGAGGTTATAAACAGTATTTAATTATTTCAGATTCAAAAAATTTGTTATTCCTTGGTTTGTTCGGGCAAATCAAACTGACAAAAGATTTTAAATCGCAAACAGTTATTTTTTCAATCATCGTGATAGATTTTAAATCATCCCAACATGTTATCATTTTAAAACTCTTTCTCAAATTCAAATTCTTGGATCCAAATGCAATTTATTGTTTATAACAATGTCAAAAAAACACAAAACTCTCCGTTGATTTTTTTTTTAGACAAATCGATCTTCCATTCAAATCGACGCAACAAAAGTGTTTGTTAAAAATATTATTTTACACTTTATATATTCATCGTGTGTCAACTGTTTTTAAAAAAAATATTAAAAAGAAAAATATTAGGATAATTTTTTATATTTGTCACCAAATATTTTTTTTAAAGAGAGAGAAATGCTGGCTCTATTCCCCTCCTAGAATCAATCCCTCGCTTATCTTAATGATTATCATTCAATTGCTCAAATAATATAATGATTATATATAACAGGTTAACAACTAACACGAAATTAAGTCGCAAATTTAAGTTAGATTCAAACATCTCGGCACGTTATATTACAAGGCTTGACCTCTCTTAAGTTTAATCGTTTGAAACCTAAACACTTGCTTTTCAAACAAATAAAAAAAAAAATTTGTTGCAACGAAGGAAATAGGGATGTGATACAAAGCTCGGGCTATGGTCCAGATTTCTTTTTCTTTTTTTTTGTTGGCAAGAAATAAATACATGGCTCCGTCAGACGTCAATTTCTAGCTAAAACTATTTAAGATTCGAATATCTGTCTCACAAAATTGACTCGTGAAATTTTCTCATAAAAGTTTTTGTTCTTAAATTATACGATGTAAAAAAACACATGTACAATAGTTAATAGACTTAGCTTAGATTCGAGACCTACAAGAAAAACATTACATACTCCAATTGTAAATTTATTTTGTTAAAAACAAATTAAACATTCTTGATTTTGTGTATATTTAAAATTTCTTGATGAATTTTTAGCTACTTGCAAATATTATATGGGTCTACAGCATTTCATATAATGTTCTAATATATAACTGCATGGGCAACATGTGCATGTTACGTGATCATGAAAAAGTGAAAACTATCTAGCTAGATAGCTAGTGATACATAATTGCAGAAACTAATTAAACTTGTCGTATATATCTACGAATTAAAAACGATTAAATGAGCATCATATTATCGAAGAAACACATAAATTTTATTAGAAATATTTTTAGGGGTGGCCCATTGGCCATTAGCTAGCTATGAATGCATTGCGATTGGACAAATATCTCAAAATCCATTTTCTCCGACACCGTTAATTTTGACGGTAATGATAAGATTCAATAAATCGTATCATCGTATATACAATATTTTGGATTGAAAAATAGCAATCTTATCCGTGATAATTAAGTTATCATCTCATTCCACGAATCAAATTGTACCCAACTTTTGAATATTTTATTTTACACTGGACCGACTGACGTTAGATTTCTAATCTATTTACTCTAAACCTAGATTTGCTAGGTTCCTTTTCCCCCACAAAAAAAATCAAAGATTAATCAGAGGTAACTAGACTAATTATCGACACATGAAATGGGAATAATGATTTTAATTTGTTTCCATTGATGATTAATTAGTTGTGTTGCAAATGTCAAAAGTTAATGGAGAAAGAGGAAGTATAGGGACCCAAAGGCTTTTATTTCAAAGAAGAGAGAGATTGAGCCAAGATTTGGAAAAGAAACGCAAAAAGCGTGATTATTACGATACACGTCTTTTTCTTATAATATTGATGTGCTAATTGCCATATCATGTACGTGTTACGTCTCTTACGTGTTAATGCCACCAATGCTTTTGAATATATATGTATATAAAGCGAACTTAATTAGAAGACAAATATATTAAAAATAAATTTCTTGCAAAACGACTCAATTTATTTTATATTTAAAAAATATGGTTGATCTATATATATATATATATATATATATATATATATATATTTAAAATGAATGACTAGTGCGTAGTTGTAGCTCGCATCACACCAGAGTTTCAAATTTAATTAAGACAATATCTCGAATTTGAGATCCAATTGTAACAACATTCATTTAAAAAACAACAACAATAAAAAATGTTTAAAATTTACGAGGGGAGAAATAGGTCTATTAAGATACTTTTTTTAAAAAAAAACTCTATTAAGATACTTTGAGAGAGATGGGAAAAAAAAAAAGAGAAGTTAATTGTTTAAAAAATATGAATAATTTGTTTCCGATTGATTTGTAGAAGATGATTGTTTCTTAACCTCAAATGGATCCAATTAGGGGTGTAAACGAACCAAGTTGGTTCGTGAGCTTTGCGAGCTCGCTCGATAAATATTTGATTCGAATTCGAACTTATTGAACTCGAGCCGAATTCGAACATGTTCGAACTTTTTTTCGAGCCGAATTCAAGCCAAAATCATTTTGTTCGATAGTTCGCGAAAAGTTCACGAGTCTTAATATTTAATTAATATAATATAATTATATAATAAATATATATGCATTTCGAACCTTTTCGAACATTTTGAGCTTTTCGAACCATAATATCCGAGCAATAGTTCACGAATAGGTTCGAATGTTTCGAGCCGAACTCGAACTTCATTTCGAGTCGAGCTAGAGCCAAAATATATATATATATATATAATAACTGAGTTTTTGCCATTTTTAGCAAATTCCCGCCAAAACTATATTGCCAAAAACGGAAATAAAAAATTCCATACTTAAATTGCAATATTAACTTAATTAAAAATTGCATAATCTTTGCATATTTATATATACATATATATAAATTAAAACTTCCATAATCTTTACATCTTTTATATACATATACATATACATATATTTACAATATTTTTTTTCCAAACAATATTTATGTATATTTACGTAATCTTTGTCTATATATATAATTTGTAAATAAAATAAAAACTATTAAAAAATCATTAATTATTTCTAAACCCGTAAAAAATAAAAAAAAATTTCAGATTTTAATTAATAAATTAAATCACAATATTAATATAACTAAACATTCCATAATATTTGCATCTATATATATATATATATATATATATATATATATATATCCAATTAAAATTACACAACATTATTTATATTATTCCCTAATTTCAGCATTCTTTTTTATAATATTTGCTTTTAAAAAAAAATTAAAAAATAAAAAATAAATATTTAAAATAAAATCCAACATAAGATTCGGAAATAAAAATTTTCAGAACAAAAATGGGAAAAAATAGTTTTAAAAAATCATACTTTTTAAAATTATATTAAATCAATTATTATATATTTGGCATATTTTGATTATGGAGGATTTTCAAAATTTTAAATTTCAGGCTTAATCAAAATATTGCGTAATTAAAAATTGCATAATATTTTAATTTTTAATTTTGTATAAAAAAAATATACAAAATCATAACTATAATTAAAATTATAAAAAATCACTATCTATAATTGCGAATTAGAAGCATACAAAATCATTACCTTAATTAAAACTATAAAAAATCACTACTAACTTCTCGGTCATTCTTAAATACAACAAAATCTAAAAATTAAGAAAAATATAGAATAACTTAGGTTAAAAAAAAATATAAAGCATTTCATATCTTGATTACGAAATTAAATCAAAATATTCATATAATTAAACATACATTAATATAAGTAGAATTTTTGTCATTTTGGCTAAATTCTGACAAAAATGTGTTGCTAAAAACGAAAATAAAAAATTCCATAATTAAATTGCAATATTCATGTAATTAAAAATTCCATAATATTTTCAACTATTTATATACATATATATATATACATGTAAAATTACACATGATTATTTTCATTATTCTTTGATTTCAGCATTCCCTTTCTAATATTTATTTAATTTTCTTTTTGTAATTTTTAGTAAAATCCCGCCAAAACTTGGTTTCTAAACAAAAATTTTGTGAAAATAGGAAAATAAATTGTTTTAAAAAATTATATCTTTTCAAATTATAATTCTTCATATTTGGCATATTTGGATTACGGAAAAATATTTACAAACTATTATATTTCTAAATTGAATCGTATTATTCATGTAATTAAAAATTTTATAATATTTGCATATATTTATATACATATATATTCATTTAAATAACACAAAAATATTTACAATATTTCATTATTTCAACATTTCATTCATAATATTTGCTTTCCAAAATATATAAAATTCATCAATTGAATTTTTTTAAAAAATCCAACATAAGATTCGAAAAATATTTAATATAAATTTATACATAGACATATATATAGATATATATATATACACACACAGAATTCGGTAATATGATTTATATACATACACCTTTAAGATCTATAAATGTTATTATTAAATATAAATGTAATTTCTTAATATTTGCATAAATTAATATACATAAATATCATCCCGTAATATTTGCTTTCTAAAACATCAACAATTCTTCATCTAATCACATATTCATGTACAAAATTAAAAATTTGTAATATTGACATTTATTTATATACATATATATTCATTTTAAATACGAAAAATATTTACAAACAATTACAATTCCACATTTCTAATAAATATATAATATTTCAATTTTAAAACACTTATAATTACAATTAAAGTGCACTTTTAAAATATATATTACATAATATTGTTAATTTACCATGTATGTGTGAATATATTTATAAACATATGTATCATAATATCAATAAACATTTAAAATACTAGATAAATGTTAAATATACATGGATATATGCATTAGATAATGGTTCTAATGTGACAAAACAATACTAAGAAATACAGAATGTTTTATATTTATCATATATGTATAAATATATTTATATATAAAATATATATCATAATATCAATAAAATATTTAAAATACCCGATAAATATTAAATATACATGTATATATAGATTACACAATGTTGTTAATTTATCATATATGTATACATCTTAACCAAAATTTCAGCATTCCGTATACGATAATTGATTTTTTTTTAAAAAAAATTAAAATCATATTTTAAGATTCGAAAAAAAAATCACATTTAATACATTTATATATTTATATGCACATACAATATTTTCTTTCCAAAAAATTGAAAATTCCACCTCTAATTTTTTTTAAAAAAAAAACAATCATGATTTTCCTAGGGGTGGAGTTTCGATATATCGTATAAAAATATTTGTATAAAAAAATTTATACCGGTACAAATATCGAAATTCTAAAATTTTGGTATGAAAAAAATCCATAATAATACCGTAGAAATAACAAAAAAAATTTGATATATCAAAAAAATATTTATATATCGAAAAAATTTTGGTACGGTATCTCGAAAAGTCGATATTTTGGTTCGATATCGCATCCCTAGATTTTTCTGCACACAATTAAAAATTTTAAAATTTAACAAAACTGACCGAGCATTTCCAATATTGGTTTGAATAAACTTAATGTATAAATATATTTATGTGCAAAAAATATTATTTAACATGATCAACTACTTCAATAAAACAGACACCAATCAATTGCAAACCAAATGACACATTTGCTTAATGTTATTCGTGAACTATACCCTTCAGACTAGCATTGATCGTTGAAACACAGTTAGTATGTTGTTAAGATCTACTAGATATCACACGATAAAACCATATTTTAAGATGTTGATGTATACATAAATTTTTTTGATTTATTTTTATGTTCTATCTATGTTCGTTCAAATGTTTAATCTTACTATTTTTTTTATCATTAATTGTATAAAATAACATCATGTGCATCGCACGACACATTTTTTAAAGATTTTTTTTAAAGTTTTTAAAAGTATTTTTTAACATTATTATTATTACTTATTGTAGAATTAAATTTTTTTATATTTTAATTTCATATTCAAAATTTTTATATTATCCAATTTAACCATATTATACATGATATATAGTTCGTGCATCGCACGGGTGAAATACTAGTATTTGAAATTATCGAGTTTCAAATCGAGTTCAAACTCGAATATACTCTTATCGAGCCGAATTCGAGCCTTAAAATTTTACCATTATTCGATTTGGTTCGTTTGCAACACTAGATCCAATCTCCCACCGTCAAACTTTTGGGTTTGGATTTATCTGGCATCTAGGGAGTGTTTTGGATAGCTTTTATTTATTTAAAAGTGATTCTTGTAGATAGTAATTATTTTGAAGTTGGTGAGAAACTAGATAGGGAGTGTTTGGAATTAATAGAATTTGAAAGCTAATACAACCTAAAGTTTAGTGTTTGGAGAATGATTGCTTCCAAACTTAATTTTTAATTAAATGACAGCAATACCCTTATTTAATTATTTAATTTTTTTGATGCTAGTACTATAAAAAATGAGTTTATATATTATTATTACATTATGAATTTTGTATCAAAAATATTTTATTTTTATTACATGAATACTTGAAAAAATATATACAATTAATAAAAATAAAAATATAAAAATACAAATTTGTATAAATATAAAAGATATGAACAAAAAAATTTATGAAATGCAAAATATATATTTTAAAAAATAAATTATTGTAATAACAATGTAAATTTTTTTAAAAAATATTTTTTTAAAAAAATAAAAGCATATGTAATATGATAAGTTTATTAAGGGTATAAATGTTAATTTGTAATTTTATACCTTAAACAAAAAATTAGAATAAAAAAAAAATTAAATTTTTGTTTCTTGCTTTTGGGTAAAAGTTGTAGAAGCTAAAGCAGAATTTAACATTCACAAACACTCAAATGCACTTTAATGCAGCTAGAAGCTAAAAAACATTTTGTAGAAGCTCTATCAAACACTCCCCTAATCGTGGTCGATTTACACGTTTATATGTATGAAATTATTCGGGGACTTTTTTTCCATTATTGTATTTTTCCGCTTTTGATATTATTAACAATAAATTGTATTTGTACTTTGCATTTTTTTATTGTATTTAAGTGAAATTTCCTTTTTAATCACATAACTTATAAATTTTTTTTTTACTTTTTGTCTTTTTTTTCTGAAATTTTCGTGTTTGTCGATTATAAAAGACAAAAATAGGGAAAAAACCGTAAAACAAATGACGAAAAATGAAAAATATATAAACGTATCGGACTATATATAAATACAAATTCACCATAAAATGACAAAAAATGAAAAAAAAAGTAATAAAATTTAAAATACAAATTTACCGTTAATTTGATTACAAAATAATAAAAATATAAGACCAATAGTTTATTATTTTTCTAAATTATTACGTATAATATCATTATCGTACGAAAAATAATGACCATTATATCAATTTAAGTTGTTCTTAAATAATGGAGAATAGCACCGCACGGGCGATGAAAAAGTTTACGACGGGGAAAAATATAATAATTATAATAATAACAACAACAATAATAATAATAATAATAATAATAATAATAATAATAATAATAATGACTATTTAAAAAAATAAAACAAATGGCACAAGTGAAGTAGCCGTGTTAACAACTCCAAACTTGTATATGATATCCAGCCACTCATAAGGTGTAAAAATAAAAATACATAATGTATGTCACGCGCACATATATATTTCACGTATCAAGTCGATTGAAAAATTCATTTCACAAAGTTAATTTCTAAGATAGTCTCATAAAAATTATGTATTTTTTTATGTACTTGTGTATTTTATATTACAACTTATGAGAAGATAGATATATATACTCGACGCACCGTGCACGTGTTGCATATTTATACAGTATTTGAAAACTTTTTTTTGTAATTTAAAGTATATAAATTGATGCGGGTGTTAAGAAAAAAAAAGAAGAAGAAAGAAAACAAAGTAGTAAAATAAAAGAATAAAAAGAAAATTTTGTCAAAAAAAAAATAATAAAAAGAAAATGGCATACCACCGGAAGAGGGTGCACGCTTAATAAGATAGAATAAGAAAAGATATATATGTACACTAAGAATAAATCCCTTCTTCTCTTATAAATAAATAATATTACGATTCATCTACTTCATGTATAATAAATTAATTAATTAATTTAAATATTTCTATAAGTAGACATAATATTCATTTTTAACTTTTTCTTTCAAATAACGTAATTTATATTATAATATATATAAGTTTTGATACCACACACCCTAGTGTGCAGGATTTTCGTTTAACAACCATTAAAACTCACTAGTGAGTTTTAGTTATTTTTTTTTAAAAAAACACACTAGATCGCTAACCACTAAAACCCAAAGCTATTTTTTTAAAAAAAAACACTAGGTCGCTCACGAAAATACTACACACTAGGGTGCATAATATCAAAACTATATATATATGTTCACAGAGACATATGCGAGTTGGTAAGGCCTGAGGTGACGTGGGAAGAAATTCTCCAGCGTTGCGTGTTCGATCCTTGTGTGGAGCATATTCCTTGCTGAAATATTATGGGGTATGCTCTGGGGTTGGCCATGTTGCTCCCTCTCTCAGATCTCTGTCGCTCATGCACATCCCTCGATTTAACTCTGCACAAGCCAATGTATTTCTGACTCATGTGGGATGGGGTTTTCTTCGGGTCAACCCTTTTTTAAAACTATATATATTATTAAATTATATAAGAAATGGGTCCACTTCAATGAAAAACCAAACCCCATAATTTATTGGACACGTCTCACGTTTAATGTGGACCCAACCTACACGCGCCGAAGTCAAATATTCGAGGCCCACTACCACTCGTGCGGTGAACTTTGGGCTGGGGCCCACTTGTGAAAAACCAAGAGTTCATTTGGCCACGTAGAGCTAGTATTGTATTGCATTTTATTCTATTTTATTTTTATTTTACTTTTGTTAAATGATATTCCCAATTTCCTTTTTTGCTTCTTTTATATATATATATATATCCCCAATTTTGTCTGTGCCAGACGTGACATTTCTTGCTTTCCTCTATGACATTCAAATTAACTATAAGCTTTGAATATGAGTTAATACTATTTATTAAAATTTGAATGTTCGTTCTTGAAGGAGGATGGGATGTCAACCACTTAAAACGACACAATCAATTGTTGGAAAAAACTGGCGGTCAGATCAATCACGATTGATACCCGGTGCAGCGGAAGTTTAAAATTTTTATCATGGAACAATTCCATGGTGTGGGTATCAACCATTCAACGATTAAATTATTGTGTGTGTAAAATTCAAATAACAATTAATTAAATTTTACCTTCAATCTCGAAGCGAGATTAATGGACACCAACAGAATTAATCTGCTCTTGTTGTCTCTCCCAGGAACCGATGAACTCCTTCAATCAGGTCCACGAATAGGGTTTAAATCCCTCTGATAGATTGCACTAGAAAATCTATCAGAAGTTTTCTGCGAAGAGATTAAACGAATCTGATTCGTTATTCCTGACTGCGATTCAAAATCACAGACCGAAATTTCTCGGGCAGAGTATGGGAGGTCGGCCGATTATTTCTTTGAGAGGCTAGGGTTTTCGATTTTTGCTTCTCAAAAATAATGAGCTGTTGTGTTTAATTTCTGTACTGAAATAACTTATTTATAATGCAGGCCACTAACACCTTAGGGCCCATTAGTCATAAGTTGAGGCCCGACAAGCAAAGCCCGCTCGTTCAGAAATTAATATAAAATTCATCGTGACTCCAATTGATAAACCGATTTTACCAATGTGCACAGAAACCATTTCTGCACATTTTAAAGTCAAAATAAATTTTCCTGAATCCGAATTCAGTGGTTTCCTAAAATGTCCATCCCTATGTCATTTTAGGAAATCCTACTCCCTTACTCTTATTTAAGAAGTCCAACTCCTTAGTTCATTAAATTTAACTCTTTAAATTTAACTATCTCAACGGGGATTAAAACTCCATTACACTGTGTGACCCTCAATGGTTCAGGGATACAGCTAGCCGTGGGCTCACAACTCCTTGTGACTCGGAACAACACTTTCCGACTTGCCCAACGAATCATGGTAAAGCGCCTAGCAACATCGCCCCATGATTCCCTAGGTATCACTGATAGTGCCTACAAGAACCAGTAGATTTTGGTTAGCGTACAGTACGGTCCCTTCATCCATATATCCCGATCGAATCAACAACCATTGGTATATCGAGAGTCGCTCAAGATTCGATAACTATGCAATGCATCTTGAAGATCAAATTAGTGACATCGCATGTGCTACTAAGAAACCATTTCTTAAATCACATCAAGTACTCTGGCCAGAGATTTGTCACACTAATATCTCCTCAGATCGCATAGGATATCCACACTCGCAAGTATGTGGTGAATCCTTGACAACAATGCATTGACTCCTATATGTGTCGTAACTGTACCCAATCTCGACACCTGATGACCCCCATAGAGTCGGTAAACGAGTCAAAGCACAGCACTAGCATATAGAGTCTCCATGATGTTTCAAGTCGTAAGGACTAATGGTGTACAACCAAAACCGCGGACTTTATCCACTCGATAAGTGATAACCACTTGGAAAGTCCGGATAGGGTAGTTCGATTATTCATCCTATGAATATCCATTTGCATGCTTCGAACATCTCCATGTTCCCTACCAATGAAACGTGGTACTCCGCATCGCAAATGCTAGTCTCAAACTCGAGCGATCCTTATCCTTATTATCGGACGGCTCAATCGACTAGGAACGGTTTTTAGAATATACAGTGACTATAAGATGTATTTCATGATAGACATCTCCATGTTCTACCACATCTTACATACACTATAGTATATTCAAGGTCTTTATCAAAACAACAATAGTATATCACAATATAACAATATGAAGTAATATAAAGTCATTGCCATAAAAGTGTAAATAATATTAAACAAAAGATTGTTTATACAAAGAGTCATCAAAGCCCATAGCCACACAGTTGGCTCACTGGGCACCCACTCTTACAATCTCCCACTTGCCCTATAGCCAACTAGTCATACTACGTAGACCCATTGCTTCGCGATGTTTGTCAAACAATGGTCCTGGCAAGGGCTTAGTAAGCGGATCAGCGATATTGTCTGCAGAGGCCACTCGTTCGACAATGATGTCTCCTCTTTCCACAATCTCCCGGATTATGTGGTATTTCCTCAGTACGTGTTTGGATCTTTGATGAGACCTTGGTTCCTTTGCTTGAGCAACGGCACCCGTGTTGTCACAGTACACCGGGACTGGACCAACAAATTCAGGAATGACGCCCAACTCTTGGACGAACTTCCTCATCCAAACGGCCTCTTTAGCAGCAGCTGATGCTGCAATGTATTCAGCCTCAGTGGTGGAATCCGCTGTGGTGTCCTGCTTGGAACTCTTCCAAGAGACAGCACCGCCATTGAGCATGAACACAAATCCAGAGGTTGACTTCGAGTCATCCACATCACTTTGGAAGCTAGAGTCGGTATAGCCTTCCAATTTGAGTTCTCGTCCTCCATAAACCATGAACATATTCTTAGTCCTTCGCAAGTACTTAAGAATGTCCTTCACGGCTTTCCAATGCATTTGACCAGGATTAGACTGATATCTGCTCGTGACACTCAGAGCAAATGCTACATCCGGTCTGGTAGATATCATCCCATACATGATACTACCTATAGCTGACGCATATGGTACATGTGTCATATTCTCTATCTCTTCATCAGTCTTGGGACACATAGACTTGGATAGAGAAACTCCATGACACATGGGTAGATGTCCTCTTTTGGACCCATCCATTGAAAACCGTTTCAATATGGTATCGATGTAGGTTGATTGAGTGAGTCCTATCATTCTCTTAGACCTATCTCTATAGATCTGTATCCCAAGAATGTAGGATGCCTCTCCCAAATCCTTCATCGAAAATCTACCTGATAACCATATCTTTGTTGACTGCAACATCCCTACATCATTCCCAATGAGTAGGATGTCATCAACATAAAGTACTAAGAATGTCACCGCATCCTTAACTACTTTCTTGTACACGCAAGGTTCCTCCGGGTTCTTGATGAAACCAAAATCTTTAATTGTTTCATCAAATTTCTGGTTCCAACTTCTTGATGCTTGTTTTAGACCATAAATTGATCTCTGAAGCTTGCATACCTTATGCTCGCTTCCCATGGATGTGTACCCCTCAGGCTGCTTCATATAGATTTCTTCCTTAATGTCTCCATTAAGAAAAGCAGTTTTCACATCCATTTGCCATATCTCATAGTCATACCATGCAGCTATGGCAATAAGGATTCTTATGGACTTGAACATAGCAACTGGTGAAAAGGTTTCATCATAGTCAACTCCTTGCCTTTGAGTATAACCTTTCGCCACCAATCGCGCCTTGTAGGTCAATACCTTACCATCAGGCCCAAGCTTTCTTTTGTAGATCCATTTACACCCTATTGGAACAATTCCATCGGGAGGATCTACTAAAGACCAAACTTGGTTTGTATGCATCGAATCCAATTCTGACTGCATAGCTTCAAGCCATAAATTTGAATCCGCATCAGAAATTGCTTCCTTGAAGTTTCTTGGATCACATCCAATGTCGGGTTCATCTTGATCCCCTTCAAGAAGAAGACCATATCGAACTGGAGGTCTAGAAGTCCTTTCGGATCTTCTAGGTGCAGGCGTGTCCAGCAATGGTTCCTGAGGTGTAGGATCGTTATTTTGTATTTCGAGTTCTTCTCGAACTTCTTCGAGTTCCATCATCTCGCCTTTCTTATCCAATAAGAACTCCTTCTCCAAGAAGGTGGCATTCCTAGAAACAAACACCTTTGTTTCAGCAGGATAATAGAAATAATATCCGATTGAATTCTTCGGATACCCTACAAAATAACATAAGCTGGATCGACTATCCAACTTATCTCCCACTGTCCGCTTCACGTAAGCAGGACATCCCCAAATCCTCAAGTACGAATACTTAGGAGCTTTGCCATTCCATAACTCGTATGGTGTTTTGTCCACTGCTTTAGTGTGGACGTTGTTCAACAACAATACCGTCGTTTCAAGCGCATAGCCCCAAAACGAAGGTGGAAGCTCAGTGAAGCTCATCATAGATCGAACCATGTCCAACAAAGTTCGATTACGACGCTCCGATACACCATTAAGCTGTGGTGTCATAGGAGGAGTCCACTGAGAGAGAATCCCATTCTCTTTCAGATAGTCCAAAAACTCGGTACTCAAGTATTCTCCACCTCGATCCGATCGAAGTGCTTTAATACTTTTACCTAGCTTGTTTTCTACTTCAGCCTTGAATTCTTTGAACTTTTCAAATGCTTCAGACTTATATTTCATTAAATATAAATACCCATACCTTGAATAATCATCAGTAAAGGTAATGAAGTAGGTGTGGCCATGTTGAGTCCCTACTCTAAATGGACCACAAACATCTGTATGGATCAAATCCAACAGATTCTGACTACGCTCAGGTTTCCCCTTAAAAGGAGATTTAGTCATTTTTCCTTTTAGGCAGGATTCACAAGTAGGTAGAGAGTTGATATCAGACATATCAAACATGCCCTCTCCCACTAGCTTGTTCATCCTCCTTGAGGAAATATGACCTAGCCTAGCATGCCAAAGGTTTGCCGGGTTTTGACTATCGATTTTCCTTTTGTTTGTTGTCGCCGGTTTATCAACATAATTCACTGGAACGTCTTTTAGTTTTAAGTTGTATAGATCGTTTTCAAGTTGTCCATTTCCAATTAAACATTCATTCTTGTAAATATTGCAAATCCCATTCACAAAATTGCAAGAATAACCATCTCTATCAAGCATAGAAATAGAAATAATGTTTTTAATTAAATCTGGCACAAATAAAACATCTCTTAACAATAATTTAAAACCGTTCTGCAAAGTCAAACAAACATCTCCAATGGCCGTAGCTTCAACTCTGGAACCATTCCCGAGCCTCAGCTGGGTCTCACCCATTCTAAGCCTGCGACTTCTTGTCATCACCTGCAAATCATTGCAAATGTGAGATCCACATCCGGTATCCAATACCCAAGAAGTTGTATTAAGTGACATGTTTATTTCAATATAGAACATACCCTTTGCAGTTCCCAACTGCTCAAGATATTCCTTGCAGTTGCGCTTCCAATGACCCGGCTTCTTGCAGTAATGGCAAACATCCTTGGATTTTCCATTGTTTGAAGCCTTTGTCTTTTGCTTCTTCTCGGGCTCGACTTTCTTGGGTGGGGTAGAACGTTTCTTGCCCTTCATACTTGGCCCCTTCTTAGCAGAAGATGAGGAGCCCACCAAGAAAGCTGGCTTATCCTTCTTAAGTGTGGATTCATATGTAACGAACATATTGACCATCTCTTCTAGGGTGGCCTCTATCTTGTTCATATTAAAATTTATCACAAATCCATCAAATGAAGAAGGAAGAGACAGAAGCAATAAATCCACATTGAGTTCATGCTCCAACACCAAATCTAGGGTCGCCAACTTCTGTATGAGCCAAATCACTCGTACCCCATGATCACGGACCGAAGTCCCTTCACGCATGCGGCACGTCATCAACTCCTTAACAGTAGCGAACCTTTCAGCCCTCGACTGAGCCCCAAAAAGTTCCTTGAGTTGCGCATGAATGTCAGCAGCATTCACCGTGTCCTCAAATCGCCTCTGGAGTTCATCAGACATCGAGGCTTGCATATAGCATTTGGTCTTGATGTCATGGTCACACCATGCATCAAGTTTGGCCAATTCCTCCGGACTTATGTCAGCTGGTGCTTCCTTCGGAGGTGCTTTCTCTAACACGTAGAGCATTTTCTCCGAAGTTAAGACAATCTTCAACTTCCGGAACCATTCCGTATAGTTGGGGCCAGTCAACTTGTTTTGTTCGAGGATCGAGAATAATGGATTTCGCGAATTCATTGTATGAAATACTGAAAAGAAAAACAGACATATATCAATGATTGTTTAACAATTTACTAAGACATAAAATAGGCGAATTTAATTTTATGAATCTCACTCCCACTATTTTAACGATTTCACCACCCTCTAGTGAAAACGGGAAACTTTTTCCTTAGTGAGAACATGGAGTCCAATTGACAAACTTATGGTCCCGAATAATATCAGCCAACCATAATTCTCAAAAGGTAGAGCCCAATTGCTTCCAAAGCAACCCCCATGTGTTTACCTCATGTCCAATAAGGGCCCAATAATATGACGTCGTTTAAAGTGACATGTCAAGATGACCCATCAATATTAAGTTGTGATGGACGGTCGCCATGTGGATCCCCCAATAATATGAGCCGATCCCATGGGAGTTCCACCCAACTTACAACATTTGTCGATCCAATGTACAGCTTTCCGACGGACGGGCCCCCCCCAATAATATGAGCCGGACCGTATCCGCGGGTAGCATCACATACATTGACCGTTGATGGAAGGTGGGAACATTTAAACAAATTTAAATTTCCTTTATTTATCTTGATATAAATTTTAAATCATATTTAAAATGAGGGATTTTTAATTATAAAAATATTTGTCTCATCATATTTAATTTATTGCATGCTTGCCGGATTCACGCAATTATGTCTAAACATGCATACAATCATAATATCAAATATTATATAGGATGGTCGATTCCATTTCTAATTGACCCGTGGTTGCCAATCACGGGTCTTAGTCCAATCCTAGGTGATATGCAGTATGCAATGCAATCCTATTACATGTGCTTCCAATTTACATTTCTTCAGTCTTTATTGTCTGCTGGGCCCACCGTCTTCAAATCTTGATCTCCCACTAAATCTAATGTATTTACAATAAATAACAATGACAAGTAGGGGATACATTTTTAGGGGTGGGAATGGGCTATAAACCAAGCCCACTTTTATTACATATGACATTCATATCGGGCCATAAACCAGGCCCATTAATAAAACCAACAACAATAAAAACAAAATGTAAATTCCTAACATACACCTACAAAATTGGTCATGGCAATCGATCATCCTTATCCAATAACATTTAATTCAAAATTAATTTATTGGATAACATGCAGTGGCAATTCAAATTTAAACAAGATAAAATCATATTTTATATATAAAATCTCATTTCACATATAAAATCATATTTTATCTCTATATCAAATAAAATCATATTTTATCTATAAAATCCAATTTTACAAATAAAATCATATTTTACTCAATATATCATAAGATCATATCTTATCATCAATTGTACCAAAATAATTGATTTCAAAATTCAATTTACGGATAAAACATTAAAATTTTCCAAAAATTCAAATTTATCCAAAATCAATTTTAAAATTTACGGACTCGAACAATTCGATCCGAAATCTCGTGAACCAATCAAAAACAATTTTTGACCGGACCAAAAATAAAATTTTAACATATTAAAATTAATTTTTAATAAAAATATAATTTTTCCCGCGGGCCGCCCGGGACACTCCCGGGCCGGCCCGCACCCGGGGCGCGGGCCGGGGGCAGCCCGGCTGCCCCCTTAGGGCAGCGACTATCGCTGCCCTGGCGGCGCCTGGTGCCGCCGCTGGGCAGCGCCGAGCGCTGCCCTGCGCAGCGCACAGCGCTGCCCTGGGCGGCGCCGTGCGCCCCCTTTGGGCGGCGACGGTCGCCGCCCTGGGCGGCGCCGTGCGCCTCCCCCGGGGGCAGCGACCATCGCCGCCCCCTCCGGGCAGCGATCCAATCGCTGCCCGGGTTTTGCCCCGAAAAAAAAAAAAAAAAATTTTATTTAAAAATATTTATTTTGTTTCAAAAACCGAGACTCAAAAATTTTGTACAATTGATTAATTCAATCGTTTGATCTGAGCAACCTGGCTCTGATACCACTGTTGGAAAAAACTGGCGGTCAGATCAATCACGATTGATACCCGGTGCAGCGGAAGTTTAAAATTTTTATCATGGAACAATTCCATGGTGTGGGTATCAACCATTCAACGATTAAATTATTGTGTGTGTAAAATTCAAATAACAATTAATTAAATTTTACCTTCAATCTCGAAGCGAGATTAATGGACACCAACAGAATTAATCTGCTCTTGTTGTCTCTCCCAGGAACCGATGAACTCCTTCAATCAGGTCCACGAATAGGGTTTAAATCCCTCTGATAGATTGCAATAGAAAATCTATCAGAAGTTTTCTGCGAAGAGATTAAACGAATCTGATTCGTTATTCCTGACTGCGATTCAAAATCACAGACCGAAATTTCTCGGGCAGAGTATGGGAGGTCGGCCGATTATTTCTTTGAGAGGCTAGGGTTTTCGATTTTTGCTTCTCAAAAATAATGAGCTGTTGTGTTTAATTTCTGTACTGAAATAACTTATTTATAATGCAGGCCACTAACACCTTAGGGCCCATTAGTCATAAGTTGAGGCCCGACAAGCAAAGCCCGCTCGTTCAGAAATTAATATAAAATTCATCGCGACTCCAATTGATAAACCGATTTTACCAATGTGCACAGAAACCATTTCTGCACATTTTAAAGTCAAAATAAATTTTCCTGAATCCGAATTCAGTGGTTTCCTAAAATGTCCATCCCTATGTCATTTTAGGAAATCCTACTCCCTTACTCTTATTTAAGAAGTCCAACTCCTTAGTTCATTAAATTTAACTCTTTAAATTTAACTATCTCAACGGGGATTAAAACTCCATTACACTGTGTGACCCTCAATGGTTCAGGGATACAGCTAGCCGTGGGCTCACAACTCCTTGTGACTCGGAACAACACTTTCCGACTTGCCCAACGAATCATGGTAAAGCGCCTAGCAACATCGCCCCATGATTCCCTAGGTATCACTGATAGTGCCTACAAGAACCAGTAGATTTTGGTTAGCGTACAGTACGGTCCCTTCATCCATATATCCCGATCGAATCAACAACCATTGGTATATCGAGAGTCGCTCAAGATTCGATAACTATGCAATGCATCTTGAAGATCAAATTAGTGACATCGCATGTGCTACTAAGAAACCATTTCTTAAATCACATCAAGTACTCTGGCCAGAGATTTGTCACACTAATATCTCCTCAGATCGCATAGGATATCCACACTCGCAAGTATGTGGTGAATCCTTGACAACAATGCATTGACTCCTATATGTGTCGTAACTGTACCCAATCTCGACACCTGATGACCCCCATAGAGTCGGTAAACGAGTCAAAGCACAGCACTAGCATATAGAGTCTCCATGATGTTTCAAGTCGTAAGGACTAATGGTGTACAACCAAAACCGCGGACTTTATCCACTCGATAAGTGATAACCACTTGGAAAGTCCGGATAGGGTAGTTCGATTATTCATCCTATGAATATCCATTTGCATGCTTCGAACATCTCCATGTTCCCTACCAATGAAACGTGGTACTCCGCATCGCAAATGCTAGTCTCAAACTCGAGCGATCCTTATCCTTATTATCGGACGGCTCAATCGACTAGGAACGGTTTTTAGAATATACAGTGACTATAAGATGTATTTCATGATAGACATCTCCATGTTCTACCACATCTTACATACACTATAGTATATTCAAGGTCTTTATCAAAACAACAATAGTATATCACAATATAACAATATGAAGTAATATAAAGTCATTGCCATAAAAGTGTAAATAATATTAAACAAAAGATTGTTTATACAAAGAGTCATCAAAGCCCATAGCCACACAGTTGGCTCACTGGGCACCCACTCTTACATCAATAGCTTTAATTACCGTTGAGGAGTGGCCGGGATTCTTTGGTTCGCTGGAGTTGGTCGGGATCCGATTATCGTGCGCCATCGGATTTATGTGAGGCTAAGTGGTATATGTTCATGTGTTTGATATAAAAATTTATATGTATAGAGTTAAATAAGAGATGTGATGGATTGTTTTAAATACTAGCACACCAATTGTTTGTGAGAAATATAATTGTCATCATCCAAGTATATATATGTTGCCAATTTTGATTATAATTTTGATTGGCAGCTATTTGTGAGATGGATTTGTAATAATTTATAAGACCACATATCATGAGCAGAGGAGAGACAAGTCGAAGAATTAAATGGAACTTAATTTTTGGGAGAACTGAAATTGAATTTTCTATTAGGGTGACTAGCAAACATCATTGCCAATTTGGCTCCATCAAATAGCTTTATGCTCATTATGTTGTTGCTGTTGTTGTTTTTGTTGTTGACGGAGGAACTCGTAACCCCTATTTTTTCAAGGTATATTAGGTAAATCCTCTGATTAAATCAAGTAGTATGTCATTTATTTCAGTTGTGTAAACCACATTGGACGAGTTATGTACATTAGGAATTAACTAGAAGAGTCATGATATATGGACAATCAAAATTGTACAACAATGCTTACACCATAAAAAAATTCAATACAAAAATTTTATCTATCAAATCTCATAATACGTTGAATATAGAATCTCACGATATAATATCAAAATCTCATGATATAATAGTATAATTTCACGATATAATTGTTGTAAATATTATTGTTGTACGATATATTCGTTAACCTTTAGTATTATTCTAATTAGAATCGTGACTCATAAAAGAGAGCCCTATTATTTATTATTATTATTATTATTATTATTATTATTATTATTATTATTATTATTATGTCTGTTTGTTAAGTTGGTGGCGACGGAAATAATAATAATAATAATAATAATATAGAATACTCATGTTGCCCACAGGGGCATAGGCGAGTTGGTAAGGCCTGAGGTGACGTGAAAAAAAATTCTCTAGCGTTGCGGGTTCGATCCTCGTGTGGATCATATTATCTGCTGAAATATTGTGGAGGTATGCTCTGGGGGTTGGTCATGTTGCTCCTTCCCTCATGTCTCTGACGCTCGTGCACATCACTCGATTTAACCCCCGCATGAGCCAATTGACCTCTGACTCATGTGGGATGGGGTCCCCTTCGGGGTCAACACTTTTTAAAATAAAATACTCATGTTAGTTGTCTCACATCGATTGGATAAAAGTCATTGAGAGTTGTATATATAAACTTGGACAATCCTCTCTCATTGAAGCTTTTGAGATTGAGTTAGGTACCAATTCATAATCTTAATATGACTTTTCATAGACATGCAGAGCTCCTCAAGGGGAGGCTTGTTAATACATAACGGTGTGTCCGTTTATCTAGACACATGGATATGAAATTTATGATATTGGATTCAGAAGTTCCGAACTGCTACGTGTCATCGATCTTCAATGGACTATTAGATCTTTTGTTTTTTAATTTTTGCCTCAGGCCCTATCAAACACAGGTACACCACCAACTCGAACATTCCAAATATAAAATATTTTTTTCCAAATATCACTACACACGATTTTTTTATTGATTAATGTTATCATAATCGCTTAGTTATTTCTTTCGGTTGCTAAGACATCTCCAATAGTTCTCCATTTTGGAGAACATCTCCAAAATGGAGAATCAAGAAGGATCCAGCTCATCTCTATTTGCATCTTCAAAATAGAGATGGCTATAGTAATTCTCCTAATTGGGGAATCACTATAGATTTGAAGATGAATTTTGGAGAATGACATTAATTACGAAAATGTCATTCTCCAAAATTGCAAATTAATCATTTTGTATAATTTTAATTTTTTTTGTTCAATCGTATATATAGTTGTTCATTTTAATCTTTTTATTTAATTTTAATGTTTTTTGGTATTTTTTTTATTGTATTTAATGTTTTTTTCTTATTTATTTATTTATTTATTGTAATTAAATTATATTAAAGACA
Organism: Henckelia pumila; assembly: GCF_033568475.1. Lineage (NCBI taxonomy): Eukaryota > Viridiplantae > Streptophyta > Magnoliopsida > Lamiales > Gesneriaceae > Henckelia > Henckelia pumila. The sequence continues at coordinate 194,571,149 of NC_133122.1, read as the reverse complement.
AAAAATAAAAATAATAATTAAATAAGATCGTGACTAAAAAATACATTATATATTTTATCACGAACATAAATTGAATTAGTTACCTTGAATTAAACACGCAATCACATTAAATCACATTACATATTTAGTCTTTACACCATATGTGTAGTTTATAAGTATCTCGATTTATGCATGTATTTTACTGTTGTGTGCGGCTTGCAATTTGATGTCAAAATAAATGCATTGTTTTAAAATAATCGAGTCATCTTTAATTTAGTTCCTTTACCTAATTAATATTTTTCTTATGTTAAATAATTTGGAATTAAAAATAAAAAATAGAGAATTTTACAAAAAATAAAGAATATGGATTGGAGAAAATGTTTGAAATAGAGAATTAATAGTACTCTATTTTAGAGAGTAGAGTACTCCAAAATATATAATGGCATTGTAGATGCTCTTAATGATGTCAACCACTTCATTTGAGCAAGAACGGGACAGGAATTTGATTCACTTACCAATATTAATTTTTTGGACAAACTCAAAAAGTTTTCATTAACATGTTTTACTTGACTAACATAATTTGTAGATTATTGCGTTAACTCGAAATTTACTTAATACACGTACGTACACCAAAGTTAACTACAACGGTTTGAACATCATTTTAAAAACACTAATAATAATAGGAAATACTGCTTCAATAGCTTATTCTATTGAAGATTTTTGTCATATATATATATACATAGAGTTCTTTTATGGTGCCCAACATTATATGTCACTTCATGCCCACCATGTACAAGTCAACTCATCTATTGTACCGGTCAACTCATCTATTGTACATGGTGGGCATGAAGTGGACATATAGTGTTGGGCACCATAAAAGAACTTTATATTATATATATATATATATATCAATGCCACGAAATATGTATGGCTGTGCAAGCTTGCCGCTCATAATCTTTATTATATCAAATAAGTTATATATAAAGGGCCGGGAATAAAATACATCTTTATTCAATATTTGGTTGTTGTAGCCTTGCCAATTCAAGCGATTTAGTCGACGGCATGAATACTAGGCCTAAAACAGTAGTAGCATGCACAAATTAAACAGTAGTAGCAAAGCCTGTAAAATTCGTAGATTTAATATATAAATGATCTTCTGCGATATTAATTATTATATATACCACTATATGTTGGAGAATGTCTAGATTATAATAGACAAGATTTACGCCGAATGCACGTCTGTTGTAGTAGGAAAAACAAGTATTTTCACCGGTATATACTAACAATAAAATTATGTATGCTTTTTACAAAAAAATAAAAATAAAAATTAAAAAAAAACTTGTTATATGGGGGGAGTTTCGTATTGTTCGAATCCTGTAATTTCGGCAAACAGAAATTATTAGTGATATGATATATTTTTCTCGAAAAGATCATGAGGGACCCATGTGTTTTGTTATTCGACTATTTATTCTGATATAATTTCTAAATTGTGGGAAAGAGACCAAAAGGGACGGTCCAAAATCAGCAAGGTTTCATTGCGAGGATTCCGTTTCTTTATTATTATAAATATATTATAATATTAGAGTAAATTTGTCATAATATCTAAAAAATAATTAATACTTTTGAAAAAAAAAGACAATTTTTATGTGTATGATCGAAGATTCATCAGATAAAATTAATTGGTGAAATGGTCTCATACGAGTTTTGTATTATATTATATTATATTATATGATGTTGCCAAAAAAACGATATTTATAATCAAAATCATTTGCCATGAGTGATAAAGCCATATTAACTACCGAGAAAATGACTTTATGATTATTATTATTATTTTTATAAAAATGGTAAAATCATAAAAATGGAGTGATATTAATATGATGAGAATCTAAGGAAAACGGAAGCTTTATCTTAAGAAAAAAGAATAGGATTCACTCGTGTGCTTGTGTTGTAACACTGACAAGGTGTGCCCCAACACACCAACAAATAATGACAAATGTGTGTGTTTCTGTGTGCGTATTCGTGTCCACAAAATTACAACCAAACATGATTTTTATGGCTCAAGTCACCCTCGCCATTTTATTTGTTTATTTTTTTGTGTGGATCTAAGTTATAATAGTTGGAGTTTTTAAATTTTCAAAGTGTAGTTCCAATTACGTTGTTTTTTTTTTAAAAAAAAATCTGGGTGAAGAATTTTATTAAAATTGTGTTGAATTAATTGAGACCGTAAGATCACGTGCTATAAGCAGTTTTGTCTATGCTGCTCCATTTGGGCAGTGTTGAATTAATTGAGACTATAAGATCATGTGCTATAAGTATGCGGTTTTGTCTATGCTGTCTCATTCGGGCACTGCCTGAATGAAGATCTAACAATCTTTTTTTTTTTTTTTTTTTTTGTGTATTTGAGATGTTCGCATGAACATTTCAAATACAAAAAACAAGGGCCGTTGGATGCAACACATGGAAGCTGCCCATGTTCTAGCATAGACAGACCCGCTATAAGCATAGTATATGATAAAAAGTAACACTTTTAAGTAAAAGTGATTTTTTTTTGAAATTGTCTCATGGATTTTTAGTCGTGAGACTAGTTAACACTGTTAATATTTTTTAAAAAAAATTAATAATTTCATTATAAAAAGTAATATTTTGTCAAACTCCACTCTTGATTTTTTTTAACCTCGGTCAATCATTTTTTTAAAAAAAAGAAAATGACCTCTTATATTGTATTTCAAACACAATTGGGGAGGTCATTTCTTAAAAAAAAAAAAATAGCTGGTCGATGTTATTTTCCCAAATTCTCCATAATTATTATATTTGGACAACCAAAAAATGAATAAAAACAATCAAAACAATTGGAAATTAAGGCCAGCATTCAGAAACAAAAATAGAGATCACATGTCTTATGTTTTCAGTCGTTTGTATTTAAAATTATTTTAAATACAAAGACATAGACAAAGTACACATTGGAACCATATCATACATATTCTTTAAAGATGAAATCAATTCCGATATCAATTCTTGGAAACGGGATCGGAGTTTAGTTTGCAGTGCAAAAAATATCCCAATAAATACACACTAAATATATATTTTCAAGAAATTAACTCTATATTTTACTTTTGCACGTGATTCCTACATACGCATATATATGAGTTGTCATGATATCACGGGCAAACAACAAACCCCGAAGTCCCGCGCCCCGTGCCTATTCACATATTATAATATAATAATCCACCCCCACCCACTTCCCCATAATTTTTGCTTCAATTAACTACAATTTTTGTCCCACCCCCCACCACTATAATAATAATAATAATATTACCATTGATTTTACCCAAACTCCATTTTAAATAAAGTTTCCATTTCCCATGGTGTGCCACAACTCGAGATTCATTACTTCGACGTGTTTTTTTGTTGCAAATTAAGTTTCCTTTTAACAAAACTAAACACACGTACATGCACTATCTTTGTGCTTCTTCTTTTTCTTTTTTTAGGAAATATATTTATGAAAACTATTCGTAGGTACATACACGATTACACGTTATTTTTCGTTACATGAAGAGATATTTCCGTTAATACATTTGAGATAGTTAATTTGCACGTATGACATAACTCTGCGAATGTACTTATATAATATTTCCCGCGTACTGTGCCATCAGATCTTGAGTATATATATATATTTTTTCTTGAAAAGATTGTGAAGTGGAATGGAAGGCACGCTTGTTGACTCCTTGAATGACTGGAATTTATTTGTGATTGGCAGCGCAGAATTACAATATTTTAAAAAGAGAAGATTAGTTGAATATACATACAAGTTGAGGTGTTTGAAAATTATAAACAAACTGAGATTTTTGCAACTATTGAAATTGGGACTATTTTAAAGATAAGTTTAGTTGAAAATTAGAGACTAAAGATCCATTCACTTCGTGTAAATCTTGGCGCCCTGATATCTATAGACTTTTCAAATTCCATATTATGGCTTAAATTAGTAATAGTAATTATAATTTTTTTTGTTCACGCCATATCTATTGTTATATATTTGAGATTCATTTATTTTGTAACGAATAATACATCTATTATTATATATCACTCTTAAATACGCTCTTAAATTATTACCCTAGCGATAACTTAAATTTTCCCTCTTCATAAATTAAACTAGCCTGATAAACATTCGGATTCAAGCATTTATTGATGTGTCGTACATATTGTGTAAATATAATGGAAGTACTAATACTCTACAAAGAATATCGAAAATACTACTGAGGTCTTTATTTTAGCATTTTAAAAGTATGGAAAAGAAGTACTAATAAATTGAGGGTAAAAAAAAAAGGTTAAATCATTTATTGATATATTTATTGTAGTAAATAAATGTAAGAGTTTTCAAACTAACGGAGTACAATTCCTAAAACGCGAAAGAAATGTAAATAAAAGAAACAATAATTGAATGTGAGTAGATACCATGGGGCATGCAATGACTATTACCGAGTCTTGAGTTCAAATCTCACTTACCCGAATAGTAGTTAGATTAGATGATAATTTGTCCGTTCCATCGTGTATATATATATATATATATTTATATAAATTTACTCATCACGTAAATTTCTGAATAAAGAAAATAGGCAAAAAATTTTATTAAACGGTCTCACAAATCACAGATCAATTTTATGAGATAACTCTTTATTTGAGTCACTCATGACAAAAATATTATTTTTTATGTCAAAATATTACTTTTTATAGTAAATATAAATAAGAATCACCTATCTTATAAATAAAGATCAATAAGATCGTCTTACTCAAGAAAATATATATGACATTTAAAATTAAAAAAAAATGAGTTGAAGAAATAATTTAGACAAAGAAAGGTGTAGATGCCCCCATAGCCCCGTAAATAAAGTGAACCCATTTGGGAAAGACGCATACAAAAGAGAGAAAAAGAATCAAATCCCAAGTTTGACTCCACCCATAATACATGAAAAAGGACAAAATTTTATTTATATTCACAGAAAAGATGAAATCTTGTCACCTAATTTCTTCTTCCTAAAAAAACACTTGAAAAATCTCTCTCATCAAACACCAAACGTACGAGATCGAGTGTGGGTTCCCGTTTGTGCGCAATTATGTGAACAGGGGGGGATTTGAATACTATGTTGTAATGAGGCTCACATATAGTCTGTGACAGCCGACAAATCTGAACATCGTACCCAAAAGCCAACAAAGACTCGGAGAAATGTTTCGTCTCAGTACACCTCAACTGTTGTACATCTGAATCAGCTGGCGTTGATGCTTCTTCTGTACTTGGGTTTTTTTTTAGCCCATACCCTACAAAGAATCCCTTGTCAAATTTCTTGTAAGCTTCAAATTCTTTGAACAGAGGGGAATTCTTGGTTCCTTCTAGACCGCAAACACCTGGTTTTTCTCTGTTTCTTTTTCTCTCCCATGTCTTGTTTCTGTTTGCTGCCTAAATCTATGAAGTGCAGCTGAGGTATATTTTTTCTTCTTTTTATTAAAAAGTAAAAATTTGGTGTTTGCTTATGTTCTTCTGGTTTGCTCAAGCAGATGTTTATTTTTGCACTTTTTTCTTCAGGGAAGGATTTGAAGAAAGTTTTCAAGAATGGAGTAATGAAAAAGGCAAGCTGAAAGTGGAGGTGGCAGAAGGAGATGAAGGAGTTGTAGGTTTTTTTGCACAGTTTTGAGTGAAGATGATAAAAAGAAGTGCCTTTTTCTTGGTGTTTTTCTTTGGTTTTTGCTTCCTGGGGTTATTAAGTGCAAGAAATCTTTCTTCAAACACAAGAAGTGGAGGGGATGAGGTGGGGATTTTACTAGCTTTCAAGCAGTCTTCAGTTCAAACTGATCCAAAAGGGTTCTTGAAAAACTGGGTTGCATCTTCTTCAAGCCCATGTTCATGGAATGGAGTTTCTTGCTCTAATAATGGGACAGTCATTAAACTCGACTTCACAAATGCAGGCCTTGGTGGCCTTCTCCACATTTCCGATCTTATGGATTTGCCAAATGTTAAAACTCTAGTTTTGACGGGCAATTTTTTCTATGGGAATCTTTCTTCATACTCTAAAGCTTGCAGCATTGAGTTTCTTGATGTATCTAGCAATAATTTTTCAGAGCCACTTGCCATGGATTCTTTGTTGGTTTCTTGCAGTGGGCTTGTTTCATTGAATCTTTCACATAATGCAATTTCTGGAGGAACTCTCAAGTTTGGGGGTTCTTTGTTGAAACTAGACATTTCTTACAATAAGATTTCAGATTTGGGGTTGTTGAATTCTGTCCTCGCCAATTGTCAAAACTTGAGTTTCCTTGATTTCTCACAAAACAAGCTGGCTGGCAAGCTCGGCAGCTTTTCGAATTCTTGCAAGAGCCTATCTTTTCTTGACCTCTCGAACAACCAATTTCAGGGGGAAATTCCGGCTGAATTCATATCAAACTCAATGCCATCTTTGCAAAATCTTGATCTTTCTGGCAATAATTTCAGTGGGAATATCCTGAGTTTAGATTTTGGAGCTTGTCGTAATCTCGCGTCTCTTAATCTGTCTCACAACGCATTCTCTGCTACCGGATTTCCAGTGAGCTTAACAAACTGTCAGAATCTTGAAACTCTGGACATTAGCCACAATATAATCCAACTCAAGATTCCAGGAGATTTATTGGGCAAGATGAAGAATTTGAGGCGCTTGGTTTTATCCTACAATCAGTTTTTCAGTGAGATTCCGACCGAGTTAGGGGCAATTTGTGGGACACTAAACGAGCTTGATCTTTCTTCAAACCAGTTAACTGGTGGGCTTCCTTCAAGCTTCTTGTCTTGCTCGTCGCTGAATAGTCTAAACCTCGGTAACAACCAGCTTTCCGGGGATTTTCTAAATACCGTAGTGAGTTATCTTACAAGTCTCAAGTACTTGTATGCCCCGTTCAACAATATAACCGGTCAGTTTCCGCGCTCCTTGACGAACATAACTCGGATTCAGGTTCTTGACCTCAGTTCCAATGCTCTAACCGGGAATGTACCTTCTGAATTTTGCTTGAAAACATCAGATCCACCCCTCGAAAAACTGCTGCTGGCTGATAATTACTTCTCAGGTTCTGTTCCATCGGATCTTCGACTCTGCAAGAACTTGAGGACAATTGATCTCAGCTTCAACAACTTAAATGACTCAATCCCACAAGAAATTTGGACACTGCCAAAACTATCCGATGTAGTTATGTGGGCAAACAGCCTAACGGGTAGCATACCAGAAGGGATTTGCATAAATGGCGGAAATCTTCAGACTTTGATTCTTAACAACAATTTTATAAGTGGAACTCTACCGAACTCTATAGTCAACTGTACTAATCTCATATGGGTGTCGTTGTCCAGCAACCGGTTGTCCGGACAAATCCCTTCGGACGTAGGTAATCTTGTCAATCTTGCTATTCTTCAGCTAGGAAATAACTCTCTTAGTGGAGCAATTCCACCGGGTATAGGCCGCTGCCAAAGCCTGATATGGCTAGACTTGAATAGCAATGAGTTGACAGGATTCCTTCCCTTAGAACTAGCTGCACAAGCAGGGTTCGTCGTGCCTGGCATTGTTTCGGGAAAACAGTTTGCCTTTGTGAGAAATGAGGGGGGAACAGAATGTAGAGGGGCCGGTGGACTCGTCGAGTTTGAAGGGATCCGTGCTGCTAGACTCGAACAATTTCCAATGGTTCACTCCTGCCCTTCCACAAGAATTTACACTGGCGTAACGGTTTACACCTTTGCCAGCAATGGTAGCATGATCTACCTTGATCTCTCCTACAACCTCCTATCTGGATCAATCCCTGAAAACTTTGGTTCAATGAGTTTTCTTCAGGTTTTGAACTTGGGACACAACAGTTTAAGTGGTGAAATACCCTCCAGCTTCGGCGGCCTCAAGAGTGTCGGGGTTCTTGATTTATCACATAATAAGCTCCAAGGATTCATCCCAGGCTCGTTAGGTGGGCTCTCATTTCTCAGTGATCTTGATGTTTCAAACAACAATCTCACGGGATCAATCCCTTCTGGTGGTCAGTTAACTACTTTTCCAGCTTCGAGATATGAAAACAATTCAGGCCTTTGTGGGGTTCCGCTACCTCCTTGTGGGACGGGAAATGTGCACCATTCTTCCAGCTCTTCTAAACAAGGTAGGAAGCAAAGCATGGCCGTGGGGATGGTTATCGGTATAACGGCTTCTGTTGTATTCGTTTTCTTGCTTATATATGCTCTATACCGGAGCAAGAAAACGAAAAACCAGGACGAGAAATGGGAGAAATACATTGAAAGTCTTCCAACCTCAGGCAGCAGCAGTTGGAAACTATCTTCTGTTCCGGAGCCTCTAAGCATCAATGTTGCAACATTTGAAAAGCCTTTGAGGAAATTAACTTTTGCACATTTACTCGAGGCAACTAATGGATTCAGTGCCGATAGTATGATCGGTTCCGGAGGCTTTGGTGAGGTCTACAGAGCTCAAATGAAAGATGGAAGTGTAGTTGCCATAAAGAAGCTAATCCATGTGACGAGCCAGGGGGATAGAGAGTTCATGGCAGAAATGGAGACCATAGGAAAAATCAAACACAGAAACCTAGTACCATTGTTAGGATACTGCAAGATTGGCGAGGAAAGGCTCCTTGTTTATGAGTACATGAAATGGGGAAGCCTTGAATCCGTCCTACACGACAGGGAGAAAGACATGGGAACAAGACTCGATTGGGCGGCTCGGAAAAAGATTGCCATTGGATCAGCCAGGGGACTAGCATTTCTTCACCATAGCTGCATTCCTCATATCATTCACCGGGACATGAAGTCAAGCAACGTCCTTCTAGACGAAAATTTCGACGCCAGAGTATCAGATTTTGGAATGGCGAGGCTCGTAAACGCCCTCGACACACATCTTAGCGTGAGCACACTTGCTGGAACTCCGGGGTATGTCCCTCCCGAGTACTACCAGAGTTTCCGTTGCACGACGAAAGGGGACGTCTACAGCTTTGGGGTGGTGTTACTAGAGCTGCTTTCGGGCAAGAGGCCGATTAACACGTTGGAATTCGGGGATGACAATAATCTTGTTGGTTGGGCTAAACAACTGCACAGGGATAAAAAGAGCCATGAGATATTGGATGTGGATTTGATAACTAGTTTATCAGGTGACGCTGAACTGTATCAGTATCTTAAAATCGCGTTCGAGTGCCTCGATGACAAGCCGTATCGTAGACCGACGATGATTCAAGTGATGGCCAAGTTTAAAGAGCTCATGACAGATTCAGGGAGTGATATTCTTGATGGGATTTCTTTGAGAAGTTCAGTCATAGATGAATCATCATCGCTTGAGAAGGACATTTGATTTCAAGATTTGTGCTTCCACATTTTGCCACTGTATATAATACATCATTGAAGGAATTTGGGGTTGCAAATTTTGTTTGTTTAGATTCAGGCAATTTTGTTACATATGTCATGAAAATATTTGTTACCTTTTTTTTTTTGGTTTATTGGCCTAATTTGAATTCCTTCGCAACATGCTTTATTTATTGTTATTTTTTTTTATACAAAAATGTGTGTTATAATTGAGTCTCGAACTTAATATCTCGTCCACAAATTAGACACCTTTGTGCAATGGGATGTGATTTCAAATCGAGGGTGTTGAAGAATTGTGCTTTGTTGACGTGATTTCTATGCATATTTATCAAGAAGTTAATTAATTAATTAATTTATTGGGCAGAGGCAGGTGGATTCCAATTTATTATGGGTCAAATTAAGATTGGGCCTCGAACTAGTTTGAGATTGGACCTTGGCCCACGAAATAATGTCTTCCGAACAATTTATTCGATAACTAATTTGATTAACAGAACATAAAGGTACGTTTGGATGAATTTCGTGAGAGATGTTCCGACGAAAATCTTATTTAAAAATAAATATGTGAGATTTATCGGTTTTTTTTTTTGTTTTGAGATGTTTGTCCAAACATATTTCTCTAGCTACAGAATTATATATTGACTTATGGAAATAAAAATAATTTTTTTTTGAGAATACAAACATACAGTCGTAAGTTTATAGTTTCAGTACACAAATTGTCCCAAGTCAAGTCACCTATGACAAATATTATGTTATTAGTAAGTTTGTTTGATTCTATTATTTCAAAACTCGCAATATGATTTATTATATAATATTACAGGTTTATTTTATGTACTTATATTATTTGAAACGTGCTTTTAATTAATCTTGATCATAAATGGACATATAAAAAAGAAAATAATAATAAATTTTTTCTTTAAAAAAAAAAAAAAAAGAATCCTTTGGCGCGTGGAAAGTATGTGTTCTCATGACTTTTTTTACTTGTGGTTGCTTTATCCGTAATCTCCGAGGCTTACCTTTATAATACATTGTATTATTATTTTATTTCTTCTACGATGTCTATCTTTGGTATCTAATTTATAGAACTACGTGAGATTTTGCAAATTACTATAGTTACTCGTATGAGACAAACTTTGTACGACAAGCTCTAATGAACTAGAAAGTATTGAAATGAAAAATGGAATTCATAATTATTAACATAATTATTAATCAAGCGCTAGTCCATCAACTCGAACGTCCTCATGATAGAGACAATGACACATTATTTCCTCAATTTTTGTATGTTTTAGAGTTGATTGTAACTTTCCATTGTTGTTCTACGTAATTTCTTCTGGATTAAATTAGAATATCTATTTTGTTAATATCGTGGATTGAATGCTAATGACAATCCAAGCATGTAATGTCGGAAACTTATATATACAAATAGTTTTAAAACATTAGCTAATTCTTATCTCGAATTAAATTTTTTTAAGAGTACAATACAATCTTGATTCAAATTATAACCATATAAAGTAGTTTTCCGCACTATAGACGAGACTTTAGCGTGGACTCGAGACGTGCTTATCTCGAACAAAAGAATTAAAAAGAAAATTTTTAAATCTACCTAAATAAATTAGGAAACTACCCGCAGTCAGCGGAAAACAATCTCGAATTAACTATAAAGCTGATTTATATGAAATTTACTGAGTAAACGGGAAAATAACATATTTTTAATATAAAATAGAAAATGTTAAAAAAAACTACTCTGGATGTTTTTTTATGTCTTAAATTGTGTATATTGTTTCACAATTTATATTTTGATTTCAACTTATGAGAGCATAATATTATAATCGAAATTGATCCGAAGCAAAGTGGATAAACAACTATATTACTATTTATAGAGGTTTATGCCGTGTGATAAACCTAAACTCTTTCATGCTTATCTTATATCATCAAACAAGCGACTCACGAGCCTAGACCGGATCAAGCAACAAAGTCAATTATATTTACATATATATACTATTTTAAAATATTTAAAAAAGACCATAATATATTGATTCCTGGCCCCTAAGTTTGTCAAAATCTATATACTTGTTTATGTTTAGCAACTCGTTTTGTGCGTAAATTGAGGACAATTAACTCTGTAGATTTAAATCGTATCCAATTCTTTAAGCATTATAAGTTTGAGTTAAAATAAATAAATAAACCAACATATTTCCAAAAAAAAATCAAAATCTCGGTGTATAACATATATGTTTCTGATTATAGCTTAAATCATAAAAATGATTTACATGAAAAATATTAAGATTTTACAGTGAGTGTCGATCGATAGATATACACAAAAAGAAAGAGATTTTAGTGTGTATTCTTAATACGTTGTTATTACATGATTAGAAAAATATGAAGTTGTTTATTTGAATCTAAACCCTAGAATTCAATTTCAGAGAAAAAGATTAAGTTGTTAATTATTAGTTCCTGAAATTGTGGTGATAGGACAAGGGAAAACATACAACTTGCTGAGGACAATTTTGCCAATGTTCCTCTTTTTCTATTTGACTAGTTCTTAAACCCTTTAGGTATTTGTGCTTATATTTCTTTTTTTGGAAATGACTGGGTCTTGATCTTGAAACGAAATATTAATGTGATAAAAAAAACTCGCATCCGTACTTGCTTATGAAAATGATCAACATAAGTTGCTATATCAATATATTGTAGACTTTGGGCTTATTTTATGCTGCACCGGATGAACTTTACTCGATGCAGCATCCACCGTTTATGGGGCTCGGGTTCCATGAACGATCAAAATCCATCGGGTGAAATTCATATGGTGGATCATAGAACATCTCCAGACATTGAGCAACTAATTCAAATATTAATCACAATCCGATCTGAAATGTGGTATCACACCTAGCAAGAACAAGTATTCCACTCCAACAATACATGTTCCAATAATTGCACTTCTTGCAATTCATATGAATCAACACATGATCTTGAGTTTGATATACATTGTAATATCAAATGTCTGTCTCTTTTTTAGATATTATAACTAGTAATAGCGATACAATCATAATATTTTAAATCGTATAACAACTCAGTTATAATATTTTTTTCATACGTGACAATTTGAATAATTAGTCAAGAGCTGATACAGTGTTTAATAGAACTCTTATTACTATATTAAAATAAAAAAAGGGCAGTGCAAAATTTAATATTTGTTTATTGTCAAAAAAAAAATTTAGTATTTGTTTGGTATATTCTCTTGGGGGCTCCGACGGTACCAGCTGTCGTGTACTATGCGAAACCGTCTAACAACATTGTCCCCTCACCCCATCCATATGTTCACTTTTCACTTTGCCACAACTATTTCGTTTCTCTACTTTTTTTTTATTACTTTATATTTTTCCTTCGAGATTTTGTTATTACGTTATATCAGTGTACAATCAAACACATATTATATATATATATATATATATACACGTTATATCAGTGTACAATCAAACACATATTATATATATATATATAAAAAAAAATCAAAGTATGATAAGACTAGTATTTTAAAAACGTTTTTAGTGTTTTATAAATAAAAAAAATTTAAATTGTGCGTTTGAAAAAAAAAGTGCAAAACATTTTTAAAAATTCGTGTTACCCAAATGTGGTTCTTTAAATACAATTGAGTGATATTTTTTGATGTTTTAGAAATGAAGGCAAATATGACAATCAAAACATATTACTTTTTAATTGTAAAAACAGTTTTTGTAGTATAATTGTTCGATCGCATATTTGTTTTTAAAACAAATTTAAAAATATTTTATAAAAATTTTGTAAATTTTTTTTTATAAAATTTTTTTATAAATATTTATCAAAGTAAAGCCAGTTTCACACTCTTACTCATGTAAAAGTTGAGCCTGTTTGGTTGGAAAAATCAAGTAATCAATCAACATGTTAAAAGCACGTATTTTTTGTCAAAATATTGTTTTTAAAAAATGTCTATTGTTTTATTTTCAATTTTTGTTTTTAAAAAACGCTTTCAAAATTCCATTGTTAGAAGCTATAATTTATACCTATTAGGTTCTGGTGCTCTGCAGCTTCTAGTTCTATTTAAAAATAAAAAAAAATATTTTTTCATATTTATCCAAACATCAAAATATTTTTTGATATTTTTTTAATAAATGCACATACAATAACCGAATTTCTATAAACGTTTTTTTAAAAAAAAAATTACAACATTTGTATCTACCCTAAATAAAATAGTTCGCGATGGTTCAAGTTTAATATACATGTTCCGAAATCAATGGGTCATTGTGGTAATCAATCTAAAAGACAGGTATTCTACTGAATCAATAAAAAATATATTATAATTATATTATAATTATATATATATATATATATATATATATGAGTTCTTTTATGGTGCCCAACAACTATGCCCACCTCCGTGCCCACCATGTACAATAGGTGAGTTGACCAGCATAATTGGTGAGTTGACTTATACATGGTGGACACGGAGTTGGGCATAGTTGTTGGGTACCATAAAAAAACTCATATATATATATATATATATATATATATATATATATATATATAACATATAAAAGTGTCAATGTGGTAAACTGCATTCGACCTATCAATAAAAATTATAGCATGTTAAAAAAAATTCAGAAAGACTTTCTTAAAGTGGCCAAAAAAGGAAATAAAAAAAATGAAATGACCAATTCATGAATATAATCTATGAATAGTTAATCCACAATCGAAACGTCGACATATTCACTAGTCTATAAATTAAAACATATGGTTGAAATAATATTTACAAAATGGGATTTCGGATACTTTTTTGGATTTAGACATTAATAATTCCTATTTTGTAATAAAATACATCATGTAATGATTATGATAATATAATGTCAAGAAAATGGAATACTTCACTGATTCCTAATCTTGTTTAAATTGAAGAAATTTACACATCCAAATCAGGGAATCTTGTTAAGATCTAGTAATTACACATGGCCATATTTTCCCTATTTTTAATGAACATTTAAAAATCTAACTCTTTCAGTATTTTGGTTACAAAAATACAAATTAACCAAACACCAAAAATATCAGGTTAATTACCCTTAATCTAGGGACCTTTGACTCGGACCTTGCAATCTAGTACCATCGCAACAATTGGAGATTTTAGTAAAAGATTTCAAAAGTTAGAAATAAAATTATTTATTTATTTATATATTTATTTAATTTTTTGTATAATTGAACCCTAAAAAAGTGGAATACGTTAGAATTTGAATTTAAATATAGTAAATGAAGCAAAAATTGTGGGTACAAAATCAAATGATTTTTGAGCCGTTACACGAACCCCCTATGTACATCTATACTAAATTAATCACACAAAGAATTAAATTGTCTGCAATTATATTGCTATCCAATTATTGAATCGAAAACAATAATGGCCCCTAATCCCATAATTACTTTACCAGTCAAAGCCAATGATCCACATGGCAGTCTATTATTGGGTGGTCAAAGGTGTGAAATTCCCCAAAAAGGCCCTGGAAAAAGCAGAGACATTCAATAAATAAATAAAATAATAAAATTTAAAATTATACAAAGAATTGTTTTTATACTATAGACTGATATTTGTCAGTATGAAAGGCTTCTAATGTACAGTATCAGTGTTTCGAAAAAGATCCCAAGAACCATAACTCCCAAACAAACCCCACACTTTTTCCCATAATTGGTTGGCGAAAATCTTTGGATTTTTTTTTTGCTTTTTTTCCCATTAATCTTTACCAGCAATCTCATTTCTTGTTAACTGCTGAACCATTTTTGTAGTGAGAGAAGAAGCTGGGAATTTGAGATTGAAATTGACAGGAGGGGAGGTGGGGTGGGGTGGGGTATGGGTGTTGTAGTTTCTGGAGAAAGAAAAATGGTTAAAGCAGAGATTAATCTGAGGAAGGGGTCTGAGAAAAGGTTCAATCTTTCTTAATTTTGACTGTTCTATGTTGTATTCAGGTACTAAGACTCGACTGCGTTAAATCTGTTCTGCTTGCTCATCATTTGTTCATGATTGAGTCTTGTACTTTGGTGTTTTTGGTGGGATTTGTTTTGTTTTTCTGCCCTTTTTTTTGCTACTTTTGTTCTTGTGAAGCATCCAGTTTCCGGGCCGTGGATGGTTTGTTTCGTTCATTCAAGTTCATTTTTTTTTTCAGTGCTTGATTGATGATGGTCCATTGATGGTTGTGGTTTGTAGTTTCTTGGGTTTTGTATTTGTGTTTTTTTGAAAAAAAAACGTTTGTTTTTTGTTTCCCATTTTGTTAGATCTCGTGGCTTGTAAGATTTGAGGAATGGGGCTTCTTTTATTTGTTAAATCATGTGCTTGTGATCTTTGTAAAGACTGAGATTTGAAATGGGTGGAAATAATATTCTGTTCTGAATTAGGACTTTTTTCTCCCCATTCCCTTTCAATGTTTTAAGCTCCGACTTGCATCTGGATTTGAGTGGGATTTTTATAAGTATGGAAATGTTTGAGTCTGATTGATTGTTTAGGGAAAAAAAAGTGATTGATTGTTAAATGAACGGTATGTTCTCTGTTGATGTTAATGACTGGCAAATTTTTGTACTATAACTTAATTCATATATCTTTCATTGGTTGCTTTACGTAAATAGATTTGAGAAGCAGTAGAGGAGTCATACTTGTTAGCCTACTCGTTGCTTCGCTGTTTTGGATTCCTTGTAGATTTTTTTTATGTTACTTAAGTGGAAAGAAATGTTTTTTCTTCCTTGGGGTTGGGCTGGAATTCTCAAGCATAAATTGGTTTTGTGTCCTCTGCTTTATTCTTCTCTGGAGTTTGGCTACTATCTTGTATGTTATGAACTCTGGCACTTCAATGGTATTAAGGCAGCGTCAGGAAGGTGGGAGGGAAAAAGAGCTTGCTTTACTGTTTTGCGCGCGTCTTTTTTTCTTTTTAAATCTAGGAAGATTACATTAATGGTAACGGTTAATGTGATCAAAGAGACATTGAACAAATTTTGATGTAATCTTTCAGGTTTTTGGCTTCTGCATCCGGCTCATTTATTTTGTGATTTGTTTTCGAGTGGATAACAAAAAATGGGTGGGTTTGACGATCATACTTCTATAATGGGAGAGTGGATGGCTCCACACCAAAGTCCAAGTGGGGATTTCTCCTCAATAATCAGCGACAACATCAATATCTCATCAGTTGCTGCATCTATCAGTGAAAATAAAAGTGGGCATCTTTTTTCGGGAAATCCTGATAATAGGGATCAGGCTCGAGCTGTTGTCGTAGGAGATGAAGCAAGCAACTCAAATGCAGCTCGACAAATGAGCTCTCGTGGAGGTCTTGTGGAGAGGATGGCAGCTCGAGCTGGTATCAACATTCCTCGATTGGATACAGACAGCATCAGACCCGGTGACCTATCTAAGATCCCAGAAGTTCAGTCTCCTTATCTGACAATTCCTCCCGGTCTTAGCCCCACGACTTTGCTAGATTCCCCCGTTTTTCTCTCTAATTCATCGGTAAGCTCTTGCTCGATTCCTTCAATAGGAGGTCAAGTTAGGTTCTTGATTGACTACAGTAATATAGAAGATTTACTAGTTGCCCGATTACAACCAGAATTCGAGTCCTTGTTTCAAGTCTTTTGTTATACTTGCTTCTGTATCCGATCATAATTTCGTGGGTCTGAATATTAATCATGCCCACAATGATGTTTGATTTCTCTATCCTTGTGTTCTCAATTGATGGGCTCGTTATGTCTGTAGGTTTTGCCATCTCCTACAACTGGAAAATTTTCATTTGCCTTAACTGGAAACAATCTCAACTCTACAATGATGTCAGAAGATGGTGTGTGCAAGAGAAATACATGTGTAGATGTCAATGCCTCTTCATTTGCATTCCAAACCGCGACAGAATCTGGATTATCCCGTTGTTTTAATACCGTCAACAAAGTAATTAATTGCTATCCCTCTCCCTTTTATGTTTTATTAACAAGCCCGTGACTATTGCTTGTATTATGACGCGAATGATATCATTTATTAATTGCTTATTAATCCGTGCCTAAGTCGATCTTTAGATTCTGTTCCACCATCAAACTTCCAGAGTGTTAATTTTGTTCTTCTTTTCCCCTCGATTTACCAGGTGAATCCTTCCTGTTCTCTGCCGCCTTTTGCCAGTGTCGGTGGTTATTGCGCTGAACCTCCGAAAGCTCCCTCTCAAAATAATGGTACTTTTTTTCAGCAAACAAATTACGCTATGTCCTATGCAGAAGACAATGGACTCAGCAATCTCTCATCTGACCTGACTTATAATTCGGCCGATGCTGCCAAGCATTCTCCACCACTTGATGAACCACACGAGGATGATGGAGATCAACTAAGCAATGGAGACCCCAATGCTGGAGGGAGTCCATCCGAGGATGGTTATAATTGGAGAAAGTATGGGCAGAAACAAGTAAAGGGAAGTGAGTATCCTCGGAGTTATTACAAGTGCACACATCCAAACTGTCCGGTTAAGAAAAAAGTTGAACGCTCTGAAGAAGGCGACATTACAGAGATAATTTATAAGGGAGCTCACAACCACTCGAAACCTCCCTTCAATCGCAGACTGGCTCTTGGATATTCAAATCCACTCGGTGATGTCCAGATCGGCTCTGAACAACATGGAATTGGTGACAATGACTCTCTCATGTGGTCGACTTTGCAAAAGAGGAATCTTGAGGTGACACAATCTGCGGGATTGAGCCAAGAATATGGTATTGGAGCTGCTAATTCCTTGCTTTCTCAAACTGGCCAAGTCGAATTGGGGGATGGTGTGGAGGGGGGATCGTCTACTTTCTCAAATGAAGACGACGATGATGATGGTGTAACACATGGCAGCGTGACATTAGGATATGATGGAGAAGGAGATGAATTAGAATCAAAGAGAAGGTTCTGACTCTCCTTTTTTATGCGATTTATTCAGATCCTTGAGATAACAGCAATCTGACATGCATCTTTACTATCTTTGTTTGTTCTAGGAGAATCGAAACTTATGCTTCGGACATCAGTGGTGCCACTAGAGCCATAAGGGAGCCCAGAGTCGTGGTTCAAACAACCAGTGAGGTGGACATTCTTGATGACGGTTATCGTTGGCGCAAGTACGGGCAGAAAGTTGTTAAAGGAAACCCAAATCCAAGGTTATTCTCTCTCGAATTCATCACTCAAATCACTTGGAATCTATGATCCCATCGTTTAAAAGTTCACAAGCATCGTTCTTCTGTTGTTTCAAGGAATGTTTTCTGAAAACTTGCTTCAAAAATGAATTGTGCCATATGACGCATGATTGGCTTTCTTTTCTGGAATATAGATGTCCCATCAACTAAAAAATGTTTAGGTGATCTAAATTTTTTTTACTAGTTTGTGGGGGTATTTATGATAATTGAGTTACTTCGAGGGGGTTAAGTTGATTAAAAAACGAGTTAAAAAAAAAAGGTTTGTCTCAGTTTCCAGAAACCGAAAGTTTTCCAGACATGGTCTCATTTTCGGAAATATATATGTGGACAGGAGTTACTACAAGTGCACGAGCCCCGGCTGCAATGTTCGTAAGCATGTGGAGAGGGCGTCTCACGACCTGAAGTCGGTGATAACTACGTACGAGGGTAAGCACAATCACGACGTGCCTGCGGCCAGAAACAGCAGCCATGTTAATTCAGGCTCTCATCATCCTACTCAACAAGCTCCCATTGCTGCTGCCACTTCAAGTGGTCTAGCACGCAGGCCTCAGCCTTCACAAGTTCATGTGGGCACATCCCCATTCAAAACACCTTCACTAGGAATTGGACCTTTTGGCAGACCCCAACTGGGTCCGGGCCCGGGTTTTGGGTTTGGTGTGAATCAGCCAGGTTTCGCCAGTTTGGCTCTGGCTGGATTAGGGCCCAACCCAGGCAGGTTGCCAGTTCATTCGTATTTTGGAAATCAGGGCGGCCCAATGGGTCACAACCTGGGCTTTATGATGCCCAAATCTGAGCCCAAAATGGAGCCTGTTACGGATTCGGGTTTGAATCCATCCAATGCATCCTCAGTTTATCAGCAGCTAATGAGTCGATTGCCGCTTGGACCACATATGTAAATTTTTGTTTTTATTATTGAAATTTTACTTTTATGGATGGATATGCTTTACTATCTTTTCATGACAAATGAAATTCTTTTCTTGTTTGGTTTTATTATTATTTTTAAAATAAATCAGTGTTTTACATGAACAAGTTGACCTTGGCTTTCACAATTTCGGATAAAAATATTCTTATTTTGATTGACGAGGATATAAATTTGGAAATTTTGGTCCATTGTTTTTTATTACTTTTACAAGATTAATATTTATAGCAATGCTCTATGTACAATGAATTTTGTGCAACAAAATACAAAAATTAAATATATCAAAATCTCACGGAAAATTGAATACAAAAATATCACGATAAAATAGTAAAATATCATGATATAATTGTTGTAAATATCGTTGTACACGATATTTGTTATACCTTAGCATTGTCCAATTATTTAAGGTTTGAATTAGAGGGGATAGATTTCAAACTCACATAATGCATTAGTAATTTGGTTAAATTCAATCCATCCAAAATCCTTGAATCCTTGGGTGCTCTGCCGTAAAATTCGAAATTATAGGAACTTATTTTTGGCTCTCCAAAGAATTAATTGTGGTAACGTGATGGATACGAAAATGCTAATATTGGCAAACATTTTAACAAAATTAAAATAGAAGTAATGTTAAATTATTATTAAATTTAAATATTTTAAATATGGTTAATTAGGTGAAATAATGAAAATTTCTATAATTTTAAGATTTTTTAATAATTTTTTTCTCATTTTTAATAATAATCATAAGCTCTAAATTTTTTTATTTATAATAATAATAATAATAATAATAATAATAATAATAATAATAATAATAATAATAATAATAATAATAATAATAATAATAATAATAGTGTTATTTACACTCCATGTTAATTTTGGTAGAGTTCAACCTATCTTAAGGGTTTTACCCGAATCATAAATTCAATGCCCCATGATTTGCTACATCAACAATATTCCATTAATTATGCTTCTAAATGATTGGTTTTATTTTTAGTAAATTCATTAATGATTTCAATGAGAAATTCCTAAAATATGTTAATTACTAAAAAACGTATGGTTAAATTTGTTATTCATTAAACGCAAAAATAAATATAAAAAAATTTAAAACTGATTGTTATTTTTTATTTTTGTGCTAAATTATATAATTTTTTTTATCGAATTTCCGTATCAAATGATGTTCCGTTTTTATTTTTTAATAATTTTTATTACATATATTTGTAATTTTTTTTATTATATCTTAAGAATTAAAATTTAATTAAGCATAGTATCTTCTGTCATAGTCAGTTAATATATTTTTGTATTTAAAATTGTACAAATAAAAAAATAAACATAAACATATATTAATATTTAGTATTTATCTACATAAGGTAAATAAAATTCAAATCATATCTTTATACTATAAAATAAATTTGTTGATCTCCAAAGGATATATTACAAAATAAAAATATATAATAACATAGAAATCTTAATTGTATCTTATATGTTAAGATACTTTGTATATTGTATCAAATTTAAATAAAATTTTGTTAAATCAAAATTTTTTACATACACCAATATTTTATAGTATATTTCGTGAAAAAAAAATTATCATATGTTGTATCACCATACTAATATTTGAGATAACTTGTAAATATTTTATGATCAAAATAAAATATTTTTGTTATTTTATTTATATATGATAAAATATTATGAAAAACTTTTAAAAATATTAAAATTTAAGTTGTTGACATATAAAAGTATTGTATTTGATGTTTTTTTTAAGGTAGAACAAGATTTTATTATATAAGGTAAAAATATTATGAAGGATATATTATGAAATATGAATAAAATTTTTTTTATTTAATTGTTCACTAAATTTATAAATATCTATAACTGAATTTATGTTCTTGGAATATTTACCAAATAATTATATAATTAAATGGACAAGAATAAAAAAAAAAGTAATATGAAATATGAATTAAATCGTTTGATTATTCAGTAAAAAGAAAATTAATTTCATTCGTAAATTTGACTTTATGGAAAAGAAAAAAGAAATTGGAAAAGATTAAAAAAAAAGGGGGGGTAAAATAGATATTTAGAGGTGTAGGGTTAGTTTTTGAAATATAGATTTGTAACTTGCTATATATCTGCCTAAATATAATATCTAATTTGTCGAGTTTCATCAAAGTTTTTGTTTGATCTTGTGGAATCTCCCTTTGAATTCATGATCATTTGTTATTTTTCTCATTTTGGTATTTTTCATATATTTTGTCTCTAATATTATTGTTGAAATTTTTTTCCAGAATGAAGTAGTCCAATATTATATTACTATACGTACCCAAACGTTAACTAATATATAGCATGCATGCAGTAGCTACTACCGTTTATCAGTTCTTGTAGTACTCGTCACTGTCTGAAATTTGTACCTTTGAATATTTGGTAAAACGATATATTCAATTATAACATAACTGAATACATCGTTTTAATTATTATATATATTCCTCTAATTGTTGTACTTGTACAGCTAGCCATGGCCATGGATAAATACTGGCCTGCTTTCAGGGTTGTAGTCTTTGTCTCGCTTTGTTGCGAAACTGCGGTCGAATTAGCTAAATCTTATCAGAAGCTTCATCGGAACTTTGCTAATTTTTATGACGAGTATCGTGAGAAGAAGAGTACTGAACCGAAGGATTAAATCAACTGGGAAACAGTATATTGTAGCATCTCTATGTGCGAGAATATTGTTAATGATAAATAAATTAAGGATCCAAGTGTTTAAAATCTTTATTTGCATCATTGCATGCATTGTTTGATTTGGTCTTATATTCAGATTTTCAACTTATTTTTTCAGAAACAAAGGCTTTTCGAGATGTACTATTTGTGATTTGATAATTTGGTGTTGTTTATTGCTTGAGTACTCTTTGATGGAAAGCTGATTTTTTGTATTTCGATAACACAGTGCTCTTTTCCAGCAGCCATGTTAAAGTCCCACAGAAGGATTGGTGTACCTGTTTAACATAATGATACATATGTTCATCTCCTTATCTTATCATTCACTATCGACATTCCGATCCACAAGAACCAGAAACTAAAACTTGACATAATTAAAAATTTTCGATTGAATGATCCATTTGTTTCGATTCATACAAATCATCCATCCTCTTCAACAATCTTTTCAAATTGAAAAGAATAATAAAATTTTAAATTTTACTACTTTCTCTAAACTCTTTGATAATGATGTGTTACATGTTACTGTTAAACATATTAATCAAATTTTTGAAAAGCAAAATTATACTAATTTATATTTAACTGCAGGAGAAGAAATTATTTCTTTACATAATAGAATTGAAATGATTATTTTTGCTATAAATCATATAAAATCAGATGTTCATATAAAAATAAAAGATGAAACAAATATTGCTTCTATAGCGTCTTCTTCTATTCAGCCACCTCCTGAAATAAAAGATTTTAAATTAAAGTCTTCCATTTCTGAATTAAAAAAATTCATAGAAGAAATTAAAAAAATTTAATGTCTCTACTTTAGATGGAGAAATAGAAAATAATTCTTCTAATGATGAAATTAATAAAGTAAAATGGGTCGATAGACCTATTCACACTATATATTATTATAGTAGACTTACTCTCATGCAGTGTTCTAAAAAACTTGATTAAACCTCGTTTAATCTCGTTTAAGCTTGAAACTTCTCCAAAATGCCTCGTTTCGGCTAAAAACGGTAAAAAAAACCTCATTTCGGCTAAAAACGATCACACACATGTTGATCATATTAAGTGTCATTAAATACGCTTAAGTGCAATTTTTTAAAATACAAAAAATGATTAATAACACGAAGAAAGAACATGAATTATCAATTTTATTAGTAAGTAATGCTAGCAATATAAAAATTGTACAATCTTGGATAGTTAAGTGCACCAATGATGAGTATATGCAGTACATATTGAAGAATATTAATACTAATATTTTAAAGCAGTCTAGTTAAATTGAGTTTGTATTTAATGATAATTGATATAAAATGAATGATATAATAAATTGAATTAGACTTTAGCAAAAAAATCAATGCATTCTAGTTAAATTTATTATATTTAGACATTATTTACTCCATTAATTTGTGTTAGATATTTAAAATTTTATGTTTAAGCTCGTATTAATACCACATACGTTTGCTTAATTTCACGCTTCGATGCGCTTCGCGCTTTTTAGAACATATTCTTAATTGATAATGAGCTTATTTTTATTATATTATTTTTTATATATGTAGAAAATTATTAATTAATATAATTTTAAAACTTTTATGTTTTTAAAAACTTGAAATTTATTCATTTAATATTAAATTTATGGTAATTTTATCATTTTATATATTATTTGAATTAATATAATTAAAATTTTAATAAAAGTTAAAAACGTTTTTTTGCGTTTAAACTCGTAGTAATCTCGTTTAAACTTGAAAAACTTGAAACTTGACATTCACGTTTTGACGCGTTTCGCGTTTTTTAGAACCTTGCTCTCATGGATGTTCTTAATGAAGAACATGAATATATTATTTTTAATAATTATGATGGTAAAAGTATTTATGAATGTAATATTGATGGTTTTGCTGATAAGCATATTTTTAATCTTGCTCACCGTATGCTTATATATAGCAAAGTTTGTAAAGCTAATGACAATACTGATAAAAATATTTCTAAAATGCTTGTAGCAGACTTTACTGGCCAACTAAAAGGTTGGTGGGATAATTATTTATTCATTTCTCAAAGAGATGAAATTTTAGGAGCAATTAAATCTGAAAATAATATTCAATCAGAAAACGCTTAAACCATGCTTCCGAATCAATACACTTCAGATGGTCCGATCTTAGGGTTCGGATCATCTGGTCCTTCCAACAACTTGGAGCCATCCTTACCATTTTTGAGTGTTTTGATTCTATTTTTGAACTCTTTAAACCCATTTGGAGCTTTCTTAATCATTTTTAGACAATTAAACATAATTAGGCATTGAATTAGCTCAATTTGGTTATGGGATACAACATTCTCCTCCACTTAAGAGATTTCGCACTCAAAATCAAGAATAGGATAACATGACATAATAATACTGAAACAACTTGTAATTACAATACTTCAGTTTTACAACTGAACTGAAAAAATACAATACAATCAAAACAACTTCGGATGTTCAGAACGCATACGATTCTCCAACTCTCAAGTCGCTTACTTTAATGCTAACTATGATTGAACATTTTACTGATCGTTTTACTGACAATAGTGAAAATATTAAAATCTTATTAAGTAATTTATTAAGATGTAACTGATTTTCGTTGGTATAAAGATACTTTCTTATCTAGAATTTATGAATTACTTGACTGTAATATTAGTCAGTGGAAAGCCAAATTTATTGATGGTCTTCCAAGTTTATTTGCTCAAAAAAATAAGAAAAACTTTAAGGAAAGATAATTTTTCTATTCATTACGACACCTATATTTATGAAAAATTAATAAGTATTTGTGTTCAAGAAGATCTTTCCCTTTTGTGACCAATTTGATATTGATATTTCTAAGTATAAAAGGAAATCAATTGAACAAGATAGATCTAATTAGATCTAACAAATTTTATAAAAAATATCGTAACTTATCAGAAAAACAAAAAGATAAAAAAGAAAAATGTAAAGAAATGTGTTAGCAGAAAAGAATCTACTCAAAGAAAAAATATAAAATTATATGTCATAAATGTGGCAAAAAATGTCATTATGCAAATAAGTATTGAACCAAAGAAAAGATTAAAAATCTTCATATTGACGATAATATTAAAGAAGAATTATTCAAAATATTCTTAACCTCTAAATCTGATTCAGAACATGAATCTTATAGTTCTAAGGATCTTAATGCTTTAGAAAATGATTCGATTATTTCAAAATCAGAAACTGAGGACTTTGATGTTTGCATTCAAGGCCAAGCATGTATTAATTATACTAGCATAATCGCACACGCGTTGCGTGTGTATAAAATCATACAATATATTTAATATTGTATGTTATATATAAATATTATTTTTTCAATAATATTTAAATTTATTTTTTAACATTTATAAAATAATATAAAAATAAATTTAAATTTTTTTTATCAATTTATCTTATCTACAATGTTTAGTTGAGAAAAATATGAAAATTTGAAATATCAAAATTTAAAAAAAAAACAAATAAAAATAAAATTGTAATATTTATATTACATAAGAGCAATTTTGACAATTTAAAAGATGATGTCTAAAGGGGAGATTCTTTATATATAGGGAGAGATTAGTAATATAAAGAAAGATAATGATGAATTTTATAAACTAATGTCTCAATTTAATGATATCAACCAGATTTCGCCAGTTTGGCTCTGGCTGGATTAGGGCCCAACCCAGGCAGGTTGCCAGTTCATTCGTATTTTGAAAATCAGGGCGGCCCAATGGGTCACAATCTGGGCTTTATGATGCCCAAACCTGAGCCCAAAATGGAGCCTGTTACGGATTCGGGTTTGAATCCATCCAATGCCGCCTCAGTTTATCAGCAGCTAATGAGTCGATTGCCGCTTGGACCACATATGTAAATTTTTGTTTTATTATTGAAATTTTACTTTTATGGATGGATATGCTTTACTATCTTTTCATGACAAATGAAATTCTTTTCTTGTTTGGTTTTTATATATTTTTTTAAAAATCAATCAGTGTTTTACATGAACAAGTTGACCTTGGCTTTCACAAATTCGGATAAAAATATTCTGATTTGGCTTGAAGAAGCTAAAAAATTGGAAATTTTGGTTCAGTTTTCTTCTTTTTTTCTTTAATTATTATTTTTACAAGATTAAAGAGAGATTTAGCCAAATTATTTAATGTTTGAATTTGAGTGGATAAATTTTAAATTCACTTCAATCACTTTCAATAGTAATTGTGGCGAAATTCAAATACATCCAAAACCCTTGAATCATTCCTCGTATCAAAATTCTCCCTTAAATCAAATTCATCCATTCAAGTGTAACCTAAAATTTTTCCAAAGAGACAGTGTGTTTATGCTTGAAAATATATGGAATGAGGATTTAATTACATGTGATTGATTGCTTCCTTTCCTTTCCAAGATATAATCTTAGTGGCCAAAATCTTTGGTTTACATTACATAATGACGCTAGCATGAAGTTATTCAAGAACTGAAATACAAACACAGCATAAATCTTTGCACATCTTAATTTTTTCTTGCATAAAAACTCAACTAATTTGTTATACAAAGGCAGTGGTAATTGACATGTACAATAATAGAGGAGCTAGATTACATTTAAAGGGAAGTGTAGGGGTATTACCAAATATCACCATTCTACCCTAAGAAAGTGGGAATGAAAAATACCTTCCCTCTGTGACATATATCATATATGAATCTCAGTACACTAATGATTTCTGCAGAAGTAATTCACCTCTATATAAGCTGTGATAAAGGTTCGTTTCGGGTAATCATTGATGACCATTCATAACGATGATCGTCCCCAAGTCATCGTTCTGCTGGTCGATCGATTTTCTGCGGTTTATCTCATCTCTACACAAGCCACAAGCAGGAAGAAACAAGTATCTTAGAAACATTATCAAATGAACCATCATTCTTGATCAAAGTCATCCTCTGGCCATTCTTTAATATTTTTGGGGGAAAAAAAGAAAGATAATATTTAGACTCATTTTCGGAGATTTTGCTTCTGGAATCAAGAATTACCATCTCAGTTTAATTTTCAATTCCGAAAATTAAATTTCACATCATTCACATAAACCAGCATAAACATATAATTTTTATTAAAATTTCATAATTTCTCAAAACTACACGATCATTATATCATGTCATAAGACTCATAACTCATTCATTATATTTATCTTTAGGCTGCGTTTACTTAGTGGGATGAGATTACATATGGATAAATCATACTAGGACTATTAAAATGACTTTAAAGGATGTGGAATAATAATGGATAAACAGTAACATGTTTACTTTGAGTTATTAATTTTGAAATTGAAATAATGATTGAGAGACGAATTACATTTTTACCCTCCACCTATGATAAATAATCTTAAGTTTACTTTTGTATTCATAAATTTTGGATTGGATTATTATTAAATATTTTAAATTATTATTGATTCACATGTGAGACATTTTCATTTAACAAAATAATATGTATTTTTCATAGTTACATAAAATTGATAAATTGAAGAAAAAAAAAATCTTTC
Source organism: Henckelia pumila (assembly GCF_033568475.1). Lineage (NCBI taxonomy): Eukaryota > Viridiplantae > Streptophyta > Magnoliopsida > Lamiales > Gesneriaceae > Henckelia > Henckelia pumila. The sequence continues at coordinate 194,543,484 of NC_133122.1, read as the reverse complement.
TATCATGAACGAGGAAAGTAAGATGATTTATGATACATCAAATACAATTTAAAACATTTATCACATGCATCATAATACGAAAAAATATGCTATGCAAGAAACAAAACTAACATAAAAATAAAAAACAAAACTAACTTTCTAGCTATAAATACAGTAAGGTTGTAATTAATTGAAACATAAAATTGCATAAAAAATTTAATTTAACAATTAAAAACTTCTATAAGCATGAATATCCTCTAGATAAAAATAAACATAATATTTTATTGATATTCATAAACAAAATTCAAACATAGAGTTATAAAGAATCATGGAAATAACAAATCAAGAGAGGGTAGATTAGGTTTTATGTGGATTTTTTTCCAAAAAAATAGATCATGATGAGTTATCCCTTGAGAAATGAAGGATGAGATATCACTTGAAATGAGGGTTAAATGACGGGCTTTCAGATTTGTGGAGAATTAACTTTTTGTAAGTAAACAAGGGATAAGATTAGATTAATAAACTCATCCTAAGTTTATCAAGCCAAGTAAACGCAGCCTTAAAGTGCCCACACACAAACTATATATCATCAACTACCCCGATATTATCATGTGGCATGAAATTCATAGTCACATAGTTATACTCAAACGAACCCCACAGAACGAAAAGCTGAACTAATCAGTGCAAGCACAAGAGGGTTACCTGACTAGAAAAGAAAGATTAAAACCAAATACCCGTCACATTCCACAATATAATCTTCAGAAATATATTACTTGAATCGCTATGGATAGTTGTAAAATCACAAGTTTTGTTCCCAACTTCAACATGCATTACAACATTGTCACATGCCGCCGCTAATTTTGTGATATGATTTTATACACGAGGAATTATTTACTTGTTAAAGAATGGAGTACGCTTTATACGGTCCAATTCATTCATGAATGTATAAAGGAGAAGATATAGAGTATATTGGCAGAGGAATATAATGCACTAGTATTCAATGAAGTGATAAACAAAACAGTTAGTACCTGAGACAATTCCATATAGAATCATAATAAAGAATAGCCTCAATTCGGCGCTTTGTTTCTCTTTGAGCATCTCCGGCCCGCTTAACAACAGGCAGTTGCTTGATTTCCTTAGCCTCCATAATCTGCTTAGCAATTTCCAGATCTGTATCTGGGTAGCAAATCAAAAGCCCACGTTCCCGTCCACGATAACTTATCCCACGAGTGCAAATTGAAGACACGGTATAAGTGTTTACCTGCAAAGGAATTCATGATTGTTGAAACGTGTGAAATATCTTTTCAGTATCGAAGATATTGCAAATGAATGAGAGGACCAACATTGGATGTAGACCAATCAAATAATAGAGTTGTCAATGTCATTAAAAACATACATCTGCTGCACTCCGGTCGGAATTGTCACCAGATTTTTTGTATAAGCACCGTTTGATGTCACCATATGTTAAAATTCCTTCCAAATAATCTTCGGCGTCAACGACAATGACGCAGTTCTGTTGACCATCAGTCATGCAGTTTAGTGCCTCTCTGACAGTTTGCATCGGGGAAACCTTCAAATAGTTGTTTGACATGGCCTGAGATACCTGATTATAGCATTAAAATACTACATTACTTTAGTTTTTTTGCTAACAGCTGCATACACGAACATATAATAAGGACAATGTAATGCTAAAATCGGTTTCTTTTCCCACTAAGTTTATCCCAAAGGACAGAAGATAGACCTTCAAGTCCTCCAGTAACATTTCAATATCCGTTGATTGATGGTTCTTAGAGTTGCTAATAACTGAGAGTTCTACATCATTCCCTTCTCCATTTTGTCTCCATATATCCTCGTTTTTATCTTCATCCGGTGAAAGAGCGCAATAACCTCGGGGGGAACGCCTTGTATCAGATACCTCAGGTTCTTTTGGTTGAGCTGTCACAGAGGGGACCCATATCGCTAATCCAACAGCCCCCTGTTGCAACACATCAAACAAGCAGTTTTAAATAACCAATTCACCAATGCATTTTTTACTTTAAATCAAAAGCCCATCAGGAAGCCATGTAATAGGCTCAAGCCATCTGAAGTTTGTGTGCTGCTCATGATATCGACAAAAAAAGTCAAGATGTTAGCAATATGCTATCTAGCTCATATTGAAAGGAACAGTTTGTTAAAGAATCCAGATACTCCGCCAAAAAACAAAACAATAACAAAAACAAAAACAAAACCAAAACAAAACAAAACAAAAAGAGAAAAAAGGAACAATGTGCTAAAAAAACATATGCTCTAAGAGTTCTTATCAATCGTAAATGATACTCAAAGCACGCCAAACAAATTTCATTTTGCAATATCTGTGCTCAATGATTATCCAGGATAACCATACAGTGGTGATCTTACAGATAAAGCTGCTAAAAATGACGTAACTAACTAGTGGAATAGACCACTAAAACTCATTGTAGCACAGTATCTTGCAATATTCTGCACCATCACCGCGGTTTATGTTGCAACCACAAAATTAGTACAAAACCAACAATATTAGATAACAGAAAACTAAATGAATAGGCTAAAATATAATTGCATATACTGATAATATTATGGCCCCAAAACTGCCTCTGTGCAAGGGATATCTCCCCTCAAATGTGGAAAACCCAAAATCAGCCACAAAAATGTAAGACAGTTTTGATAAAATAAATGCATTCCTCCTCCCCCCCCCCCCCCCCCCCCCCCCCCCCAATTGGTACAAAAATAATAATAAGAAAATAACATAACTTTTTATTTAGAAGCATAAGTGAGACATTTATCATCTGTCAAGTGTTCCTACTTCACCAGCTGATTTAGCAGAAAACTTTGTTGCCCAAGTATATAAACCGAATGCCCCTATTCACATATTTTATACTAAAAAAAAGCACTCATTTAAAGCACAGATGTAAGATCAATAATTGAACATTTCAAGTCAACCTAACCACAGCAGGACCATCGGATTTTCAAACACGTAGAAGCGAGTAAGTTCTCAGATCAAGACCCACCATGAGTGGAAGCAATATTCTGTAATCTCTAGTCAGCTCAAAGAGAAGAAGAACAGAAGTCAAGGGTACCGAACAAACAGACGCTAATGTTGCAGCCATCCCCACCTGAATTACACAAGGAAGCAGCAGAGATATCGTCAACAATAAAAATGGCACAGAACTAAGAAAAAGTTAAAATTATTACGAGTAAGCTTAAAGCACGGGAAAATTACTAATGCATATGCCTGTGGCTCAGCAATGGCAGCATTTCCTGGAATAGCTGGATTGATTAGCTCCCCGGCAAAGCCCCCGAATACAGCACCTACAGCAGCACCAATCATTAAACTTGGAGCATATAGGCCACCAACAAGGCCAGACCCTTTACATAAAGCAGTGGCCACAACTTTAGCTGCAGATAATTGAGCTAGAAGCCAGATTCCAGGCGCTGATGCAGTCTTTCCCGTGTGTAAAATCTCATCAACATTTGTGAAACCCCAATACAATATTCCAGGATAATTGAGAGCTATTAGCCCAGCCCCTAAACCCCCCAAAGCAGGACATACTACGTCTGGGATCCCGAATTTTTCTTTGAGTAACTGGAAGGCCTTGGTGAACCAAGATACCAAGCGAGTGAAAGCTACACTTACTACTCCACATAGCATTCCCAATATAAGGTACAAAGGAAGCTCTGAGACAAGGAAATAACAAATATAATGATTAGATATACACCCTCAGTTCCTCATTCAGCGAAAAGAAACAATTAAGTTAAACGCACAAACTTCTGTCCTAGATCCAAAGTTTGAGAATGTTCAGTAGAATATACAGCAGAAAAATGAGTTTGTTGTGCTCAACGCTATGATTAGTCAAATTCGTAATTGTTCAAAAAATGTGCAAACTTCTTCAAAAGTGCACGCCTTCCATGAATAGCACACTTTTTTGGGATGCAAAGCGCACTTTGGAGAAAAATAGCCTTTTTGGGAAAATCTGACAGAGGAGAATTCGTCATTTAAAAGTGTGATTTCTCCTCTGTTTATTTATTTATTTTAAAAAAAGAAACAAAAATCCTAACATCAATTGCCTCATGTTGCCTCTGCCACGCATCGCCTCTGCCCTTTGCCCTGACATTTTAAATTAAATTATTTGGAAGCTGAAGATGATGATGAATTCAATATTTGATATCTCTGTTTTTTGAAAAAAAAAATTTGATTTGATTTTTATTTTTTTTAGAACATTTATTTATTGAGCTTAATTTCCCTAAAGCATGTGCATTGAGCTTAAAGCCTGAGGACACTTAGAGAGCTTTAGTGGGGCCTTGCGCTTTTAATTACTATGAACCAGATCGAATTAATTTATATAAGCTTAACAGCTTGTGTGCCATTTTCCACCCTATAACACAATTGGCTGGGTTAATTGATGATAACCTACATTGATTAGCATCAGCTTCACATCATGCATTGCAATATCTGTTTTTCACCAAATAACATAAAAAGAAAAGAGCATGTTCAAAATAATGAAGATAATCAGGCAGCACACCCCAAAATATGGTTTCAGTTTTAACACACTAGAATCAGATAAAATACCAGCAGCAGATTTCAAATCATACGTGGGCACTGTGAAAGCCTGTTTCTCGCCAAGCACGGCATTTGAAACAGTAGACGAGATAACGGATGCCAATATTATCATTGCGGTTGTAAATGGAGGAGAGTTTTCAGCACGGAGGGGCCTCAGAACTGTTTCAATAGCAAAGAAACATCCAGCAACTGCAGCATTGAAACCTGAAGAGCAATTGGAGCATAAAGGCAACCTATCTATCACAAAGGTTGATATGAAAATAAGAGTAACAAATTAATATATATGTATATATACAACAAAACATTCTCGAGAGTGTATCCATCCATGGTGCTGATGTAGCAGTAATGAGAAAACAATGAAACCTCCAGAGAAAAGAACCCCCTTTCGGTTCCTTCCCCGACCCTGATCTCTCACCAACGACAATGCGGTGGGGGGAGAAAGAAAACAATTTATAAACCAAAAGGCATGCTAAATCATATGTCATAAACCCATATTGAAGTAATAAACATCAACCAAAATAGACGAGTACCTGAAGCAATTCCAGCAGCTGCACCAGCAGCAACAAGAGCAATCCTCCGTTCTCTATTATTCTCCATGGTCATTGAGAATCCATTGGCGCATGATTTTCCAATATCTACGCTGGGCCCCTCAGGTCCTAAAGAACAACCAGTGCCTAAAGTTACAGCAGCCTGGATGGCTTTCACTGTCGGGAAGATTGCTGCAAAAATGTCGAAGCCTTGTCCTTGCAAAGAAGTGGACTGCATTATTTGATCCAATATCTCAAGGAGGCCATGTAGAACACCCACAACAACTCCACCTAAAACCGGAATCAAAAGTATCCGATGCCACGTATCAGCTAGCCTCTGTAGCCGGAGCCAAGCGGCACCTTCGTTTGGGGTACCAGCCCATGCCCATTCATGTATTACATGGACCTAAATTAAGCAAACCTTATGTCTTCCCAATATTTATTATGAATAAGGAATGAAGAGGTTTTTTTTTTGACATAGGAAATTAGGAATGAAGAGGTTTTGAACCAATGTTTCAACGCAATAAAATTCATAGCTCATAAAACATTTCTGAGACATTGTTGGACTTCCAAAAGGAAAAACCAAATTAGGAAGTCTGAATATCTGATTTGATTAATTATTGAAGTGTGAAATCATATCTTAACATGTTGGCCGCATCAAACTTTATTAGCATGACATTGAGTGCAACTTTTTTCATATTAACTGATGGGTGAATCCATGAATAAATGCACTAAATTATTTCAGAGATTTAGCAAATCCAACATCCAGGCATTGCTGCCAAAGTTCATATCAAGGATACAGCACAATGACTACAACAAAAACAATAGAAGAGTTGCACAACAAAAAGGCGGGGAATTTTGACTCTTAGGTCTGTGCACGAAGCAGCGACAAGAAAAGACAGATAAATAAATACACAAAAGAACTTAAAGACTTTTATGTTTTTGTGATCCATGTAAAAACCACTATAAAAGTAAATGAAAATTTCCTATTTTGTCCTAAATATTCATCCATAACCCTAAGAAAAACACAAGGTAGCTGAAAATATTGTTGTAAAATTAAAATTAGATCCAGTGGATGATGTGCATTACTAAGTGAAGTTCTAAGTTCTACAGTATGAGTGCCAATTCATTTGCATAAAAATCAGACTAACTGGGAGCTCCCCCCTTACCATGTTATTCCTTGTCCTGCTCTAAAACATCCATGATTAACACATAAATGACCACATTTCAAGTACTCACAGCCATTTTCTGGCATTAGCTACAGAGTATCGAGGGTTGGAAGCACAACAATGAACAGATAACAAACAAACAAGCTTTGTCAATCAATCCAACTACAACATACAACATACAACAAAATCTTGACTTATTGAACATCGAAAACGACTAAGCATTCAAAAGAACACATTTTTAAAAACCTTGATCCAACGAACTAACCGCACGGTTAAAAGCGGCAACACAGAGCCCAGTAGCAACACCTAGTAGACAACCGATCAGCAGAAGTGCCCATTCCGGCGGCGCACTATCACCAAGAAAATCATCGGCATTGGCGCTAACGCAATGATTGGAAGTGGAATGGGAAGAAGAAGAAAAGCGGTGATCGGATCGGAGCTTGACGCTCAACCTACGACCGGAACCTGAAAACCCACGATCCAGCCGGTTCGATAGATCCGAGGGAAGGCAGCCTTGGTGATTATTACTGGCAGCATTCTTCCTGTACGGCGATTGGGTGCCTCCTCGTTCCAAATCTGCATCGGATGCCGGAGAATTGGAGCGCAGTAACAGTATTCGATCGTCGAATTCGGCTCCCGATGACATATCTGCAGAGCTCCCACATTCATAAGAGCATTGATTGAAGAAGGAATGAGATGCATAAACCCGAGGTTTGGGATTTGTAAAGAAGAAATCTTGTTCGCCTTTCACGTCATATCTTCATAAATATATATTGGGATTCCATTTTTAACTGTGATGAATTCTTTATTTATTAATTATTATTAATTAATTAATTAATTAAAATGTCAAATGGGGGAATGCTTTTGTCGGTGTCGTGGGGGATTTCAACGGCTACCGTCTGTAAAAAAGGGACCGTAAAATGACAAAATTCGAGATAAAATAAATTAGTTTATTGTGTGCAAGTAATTTGTGCTTTTTTACATGGGCGAAAAATATAATGTAAAAATAAATGTATTTTCTCCGTCTCAATTATATAATTACGTTGTTTTTAATGTTCTAAATATATATGTATATATCATATTTTGTCATATTTTTTAACATTCTTTTACTAATATATATATCTCTATTAGCTACACTTTAAAAATTGATGTAATCATTTTTTGAATACACTAAATAGTGATAAAATAAGGAGTTATTTGCACCAAACACCCCTGTGAAATATTAAAATTGCACACTTCTCTCATGTAAAATTTTAATAGGCATCTTCAACCCTAACCTTTTAAAATATTAGCACACTCGCCCCTTTAGATGAGTGATTGTTGCGCATGCGCCCCTCATGCGACTGAGCAAAGATTTTGATATTTTTTTTGCACCAAATACCTCTGTGAAATATAAAAAATGCATATTTGACCCATGTGAAAATAATTTTTAAATATATTCAACCCATAATACACAATTTTTATTAAAATTTAATTATAAAATATTTAGCAAACACTTTTTGTTTTATTAATTTTATTTTTAATTTTAAATTTATTATGATTATATAATTATTTTCTAAAAAATATTATTATTTTATCTTGTTATCATTATTTTATTAAACTTTCTTATTGTTTCCAACTTTTTCATTAAACATGCATTCATAAACAAGTATTTAAATAATTTCAAGTACCAAAATATTGAACTAAACCGATAATTTTAAACATATTGCTTTTTCGATTTAGGACTATATATTATTGAACCAAAATTTAAATTTTTCGAGAATATGCATTGCACAATTTGTAATAAATAATAAAAAAATAACATGCTTATATAATTATAAATCGAAAAGGTAACATTCATGAACTTATCATTTGGTTCAATATTTTGGTATTTTTAGATATTTAAATCATTATTTATGAATCATGTTTAATGAAAAAATTGAAAATACGAAGTGATTTGATAAAATAATGATAACGAGATAAAGTAATAATTTTTTTAGAAATAAATTAATTAAAAATTATAAATTTAAATTAAAAATTAAAAATAAATAAAATTAAAAATGTTTTAAAAATATTTTATAATTAGATCTTAATAAATATTGTGTATTATCATTTAATGCAAATTCTGCAATGCATTTTAAAAAATTTAGATTTTGGTTCAAAAATCTATAATCATAAATTGAAAAGTAATATGCATGAAATTATCATTTTGATTTAATATTTTGGTACTTTTAGGTATTTAAATCTCGTTTATGAATGCATTTTTAATTGAGAAGTTGGAAACAAGAAGAAAGTTTAATAAAATATTGATAAAAAGATAAAATAATAATATTTTTTAGAAAATAATTATATAATCATAATAAATTTAAATTTAAAATTAAAATTAAAATCAATAAAACGAAAAGTGTTTGCTAAATATTTTATAATTAGATTTTAATAAAAATTGTGTATTATGGGTTGAATAGATTTAAAAATTATTTTCATAGGGGTCAAATATGCATTTTTTTATATTTCACAGGGGTATTTGGTGCAAAAAAAATATCAAAATTTTTGCCCAGTCGCATGAGGGGCGCGTGCGCAATAATCACTCATCTGAAGGGGCGAGTGTGCTAATTTTTTAAAAGGTTAGGGTTGAAGATGCCTATTAAAATTTCACAGGGGTGAAGTGTGCATTTTTAATATTTCACAGGGGTGTTTGGTGCAAATAACTCAAATAAAAAGTTTGTACAAAAATTGTTTTTTCAATGATTTTTATTAATCTGTCATCTGTGTGAAAAAAAAAATACGACTATATAATCGAGAGGTATGGAGTATGAAATATCAATATTTTTTTAACGAATTTGTGAAAAAAAATTATAAACATTTATTTTTAAATGTTACAAACATTACTTTAATAAGGTTAACTACGTGTCAGAGTCAGACACTCTGGTGGGTAAAGTTCAACTTAGCTTAAGGGTATTAATGTAATCATGATCTAATGTCTCATGATTTGTCATATTAATAATATATCATTAATTACACTCATGTGTAAATATATGAATTATTAGATGCATGATTCGGTTATTATCCTCAGGTAGCGTTTGGGATAGCTTATAGGAAGCAGTTCAGCTTTTTTTTAACAAAATTTCACAAAATTTCAAAAAAAAAAATTAATGAAAAGATGAGAAATGATTCCTATAAACTCTCCCAAACACTACCTTAGTGTATGATCTCATTAACATAATATTATCACCACTTTATTAATTGAATTAAGATGGAGCAAATTCATCAGTAGTTAAATCATGTAATATAAACAAACGATAGTGATAGGTTTACATGCGCACTTAGTGGCCATTACAGATTCAAAGCAAGTGTACGCCACTATCTACGAGAAAGCGATGGTAATTATTATTAGTGCTAGACATGGCATTAATACACATAATTATTGGTTAAGATTGTGATTATATTATAATTTAATACACATTTTTATGTTAAATTTAAAAACAATTATGTAGATTTATTTGCATTTTTAGATGGACGATTTATTTATTTATTTCACTCTTCGCCTTAGGATTAATCAGCTGTGTATATATGAAACCACTTTATTGGTTAAAGAATGTAAATACATGGAAGGGAGGCAATTATTTTGGTAAATATCAATAAATTTTAGAGGACATCATTTAACAATAAATTTGTTTTTTAGTGCTATATATTTATATCGGTCCAAGTTTGAAATGTTATATTGTCAAAATTAGGATGATCTTGTATGTTTCATTTTTTAATAAAATGATTTTTAGTTTTGTATTTTTCATGAAGGTGTTTACGTGACAGTAATTACACATGTCTTTTTTTTACCGCTCGTATTATATCTAAAAATATACATACTTCAATCACCACATAATACGTAAGAAAATATATCATAAATGTTGATTAATTGATATTATGACAAGTGAGTTGATATTTACACTTCATTTTTTGTTATTTGCATTTCACTTGTGAGTAAATTGAATACATATTTTACACATGAAATGGAGAGTAGATAACACAAAATGGAGTGTAAATATCAACTCCCGTATGACAAACATATTCAAAGCAAGTGATACGGCATTCTCTTTATAATATAGTGCATGATATATTCAAAATTACACATATTCTTTTTTTTTTTCACCAATTCAAATTGCAGTTTAGTATTTCATTTTTTTTACAAACATGATAGATTCCTATACAAATATAACCAGTTCAAATTATAATATGACCATTCATTACCTTATACAATTATGATATTATCACTTTTTGAATATAAATCAGTAAAGTTGAGATATCATAGGTTTTGGTGAGTTTGGTGGGATATATCTTTATTGGGCTTGAACTTTACTGAGCCTTATTCAGTTAATGATTTCAATATATTAATTAGCAGGCCCAATTCTAGAGGGTCAAATGTTTAACTTGGCCTAACCCATCAAATACAAAATTTAAATAAGCCCTAGATAACAACTCTAGATGAGGATTTGAGACCCGTGTTCACTCTTTCTTTTCTTTTCTTTTTAGTGATGCTACACGTATATAAATATTTATAAATCAATTTATACTCGTAAAAGAGCAATAAAAAAAATTTCATTTGTCGAACATGATACATTAATTATTAAACATAAAATATCGCAGAATAGCAAAAATATCATGATTTTAATAATTCATTCTGGTCTCTGGTCAGCAGACAAAATAGATATTCAACTATCATAGATTTCAGACCTTATAAATGTACTGGAATGAAAGAATGTCCACAAAACCTTCATTTAAAATTGTATATATATATGACTTCAAAAAAAAAATTATATATATATATATATATATGTTTCACGATGAATAAAAAGGTGGCGCTGTTCATTTATAATTATTTGAATCCAAACCATCTTCAAAATATATATATATATATGAATCCAAATATAATCATACTTCATATCTCGCCCTTTTCTATTATTAAGAGGAGATCTCGTATTCGAGACCCGTTTGTAACCGTTTCCGACCTAATTATAAACAAACAAAAAAGAAACTAGGCTTCATATTTGGTAGGTTGAGTGTTTCAACTCTTGACTTTTTTATGGAATTTGAATAAAGTCAAAACAATGCAATTGCAAGGTGATTCATGCAATTTACCCTAGTTACTATATTATATAATATATATATATATATATGTAATTTTTTAAAAAAAAAATGTTGGGGGAGTGAATCTTCAGGAGGGTGTTTCGGCAAGTGGGTACTTTGCAAAGAGAGTTTGGATTTGATGGCGTACCTAACTTTGTCTTGCTGCCTGCTGGGGCATGTTTGCTTGCGATTTCTAGTTGGATTTTTTTATAAAAAAAATTATTGATATAAATATATATATATATATACATGTAATTATATGTGTCCATGTTACCTTCAAAAAATATATATATATATATGTGTCCGTGTTACGGAATAATTTTATGATGCGGATCTAATAATCAAAGACTCGTGAAAAAACATTATTTTTTAGGTTAAAATTAAGTTATTACTTTTAACTCTATATAAATCAAATCGACATGTCTTACGAATATAAATTCGTTGGATCGTCTCATAAGTGACCGACCCTTAAATATAAATCTACACTGTCTTGTCAAATGACCTTTTTTCTGATTTAATATTTTGCAAGTTCTATCATCATATAAATTTATGTCGCTCTTTCATTATATAAAGGGGATATATGAACGAAAATGGTTGGGCCTTCTTATTTGGGCTGAATGTATTTGACAGGCCCAAAATTCCAGTTGACGTGGCTGGCACGCGCTGACGCGGATCGAAGAAAAAAACACAGCGTTTCACACCCATACACGTACCTAATGAGTGACGTCATGAGGAGCCTAGTGGGACCCAGCATTCGTTATAGCTGTACGTGACATAAATAGTTTTAAGATTTTTTTTTAAATATGAGTTTTATATATATATATATATTTCGTAGGAAGAATGAAATTTCTCGCAAAAATATTAAAAAGTATATATATATATATATATATATATATATATATATATTTGAATGGAAAAGTATATATATTCAAGTATATTTGAGTATAAATTATTTTTGGGACGTGAAATCAAACTAATTTACAGTAGATGGTAACGTGAAAAACATAATCAAGATAATATATGTTTTTTAAAAAAATAATGAATCAACCTCGACAACATTATACACACTTCATTTATGCCAAATATGCATGTTTCATTTCTTTTTCCACAAGTCGCAAATATAAGATCTAATTTTCATATTTATATTTTTTTTCGAATAACTCTCTAGTCAGTCGGTTAGATATCCGCAGTATTACAAATTTATCTCGTTTAATAAGATTTTTTTGTGTTTTCGTTATTCTTTTACCAATCTATCTATATGATAAGTCTTTTGTGATAATGTCTCACAAATTATTACCGATCGATATACAAAGTTTTTGTGTCACCTTTAACATATTAACACATTAGCTACTTATATATTTTATATCTTATTAAAATATTCATTACACGAGATCAGTCGTTTTTTATTTTAAAAAAAAACTTACTTTTACATTATTTTTTTAAATACGTGTGAGAACAATTTATATTATGGGACCCATGAATATTTAATTATATAATAATAATTATTATTATTATCAGATTTGATAATGAAGCCCGAAAAAAGCTATTTCAAACTTGATAACTTCCACACAATGTTATTTATGAGTTATTATGACCCACTTTCATAAATGTTTGAGAAAGTGAAAAGTTCGATGGCTAGTGAAATTAAATTCGGTTGGAGGGAACTATAAATTGGTTATTTAATTCAATTTAATTTCGATCCACAGCTAAATAAGGTGAGGCAACTTAAAATACTTCCCATATACTGTTTTATTGCTATGATGTTTAATTTTGGTTTATTTGAATGACATTTCATTAATTTTAATGCATCCCTCATCCCCATGACATAATAATATTAATATTATTATTATTATATTACTACTACTACTATTATATTTACAATTTACCATACAACAGAGTGTTATGCAAATATAACATAATAATCGATATATGTCTTATAACTCGTTTGATATCAATGTATATCTCAAATTTAAGACCAAATCTCGAATTCAATATTTGATGAAAAATACAATTCCCCATCACAAAATAGATAAATAAATTATCATAATCGACACACATTAATACATATATGTTCGTGCATAAGATATCAGGTGTTTCTAAATATTTTTATTGAGAAACAACTTTAATTGAGTATGAATTGCGATTTTTAAATATCTTAAATAATTTTCTGTATAATTTTTATTATGTAAATTAAGGAGAACTTATAAATTAAATCATTTATTCTCTTACCTTATATATATATTAATTTAACGAGATGTAAATTAATTAATTAACATTAACAGTACTAAAACGGAGAAACTTTCTGTGAAGTGATCCAAGGTGAAGTTACAGAACAACTTAATAGATATTCGTTATCGAGCAAGATGATTTTTTTTACTTTTCATCAAAAGTGGGGGTGACAATTAGAAGAAAAAAGGGGGTGATCGATGTAAGTAAATATGTCACTCAAAATAAGGATATGGATGATCAGTCATTCCCGACGAGCGAGTTGATATAGGAGAACATGCCCATCTATAAAGTCTATATATATTCTTCCTCGATGTCCACGTTGATGGGGTTTGAGGTCACCTGCGTCACGAACAAATTGGTGATGTGCAGGATCGAAGACATTATTGTTTATAGTTTGTGGTAATGATGTAACTCAAATTCAAATGTTTGGTTCGATCGTTTTATCCAACATGGATAATTATTGTACTTCAACAATTTTTCTCCCAATAATTGCACTCCTTGCAATCAATGAGAATCGAATATACGACATTGGATCTTATACTAATTGTAGGACCGAGTATTTGTCGTTTTACCAAAAATTATAGTTGGTGGTAATGGTGCAACTCAAATATTTTTAAACTGCACAGCAGCTCAAGAGATATAGAGTTCGATCGTTCTAATCAGCATAACAATTGTGTTGGGTAAAATTAATACCGGTCTTGGAAAAATGGACTATATGCGGGTGAACGAAAATGACTATGAAAAAATAGTCGAGGCAAGAATTTGACTTTTTTTTTCTTCTTAAAACGTTATTGCCCTGCTCTGGTGCTTATGGCTATTGACAATACACTTCCCAAGATACAACGATTATTGACTTTAAAATTTTGGAACGCTATGAATTCGAATTTTAATTGTTCAACTTAAAAATCCAAATCTAATATTTTATGTTTTGCAAATTTTGGATCTAAGTATTTTGCTTCAAATTCGAAACAACTCTCGAATTTAATTCTAAAGATCGAATTTAAGTGAAAAAAGCTAATTAAAAATTCCAAACAAATATTTTATGTCTTGTAATTTAGATTTTAAGTGCTAAAAACTTAAAAATTCGCAGAAGAATTAAACAAAAGATGAGAAAGAATGAGAAGAAAAAATTAATGCGTCGAATGCAAATGAGAAGATTCCTATTTATAGATGTTGAAATGTTTTGATGATATATATATATACATATAAATATATATTTTCATTTAATTTTTCAACACGATAAAATTCGAAATAATGTCAATTAATTTTCTCATTCAACCTATTTGATAATCTAAAAATAAATTTTTTTACGAATTCTACTTGCGTTATAGAATTCGTTTCTTATGCAATTAGTTTGAATTATTTATCGACTCTAAATGAGTACATAACTCATTTTTCTGCAAATTATTGTACTCCAACAGGATGTGCAACGAAAATCATTCGATGATCAAGTTAGATATCATTTCAAAAAATATATTCAGATTTTATCAATATATATATATATATATACGATTTTGTTTCCCCTGCATCCTAGGGTGCCAGCTGAGGTGGCAACCAGCTAACACCCACATCAGATTTTTTTATTTTTTTAAAATTTTAAAATTCACTAAATTAGATATCCCATCACCTACACCACCATCCCATCACCTTCCAACTCATCCCATGCGTGACCACCCCACGCCCCATCCCACTTCATCGCCGTCGGCCACCCCAAGCCCAACCACCCACATCGACTGGACACCCCATGCTCGACCACGCCAGTCTGACCACAATCACCACCATAAATCGCCACGGCCAGCCACCCCAATCACCATGGCGGAGATCAGAGAATGCGTCTCCAACTGCAGCAGCCTCTGCAGGAAACTGGCGGGAAAGTTGGACCCGCTCGACCTACGTACGAGCTCTCCACGACTGCCTGGAGCTCTTCTTCGACTCAATCATCGAGCTGAGATGTGCGAGGGTGGAGCAAATTATTTCGGTTGACTTTCAGGTGGCGGAGAACGATGGCGCTCGATGTTGCCAGCGGAGATGCACCCACAAAATTGTTCTTCTTCTCCCGATCTCAGAGATCTCAGATCGCGTCCTGAAAAAAAAAGGGGAAATGGGATTCTGAAAAAGGAGAAATGGGTTTTTGAAAAGGGTTTCCAGCGGATAGTTGAATGCGGCGCAAGAGGGTTTCTCACATCGCGATTTGCGGTGGTGGAGGTTTTCTCAAATCACGATCTAATCTAAGAAGAAGAAAAGCCACATAAATTACTTTTTTAAAAAATAAAGGTCAGCGCTCCTCTGTCGACTTAGAATCAATTAACATTCAGCCCGCTCGATAATATTTGATTCGTATTCGAGTTTATCGAACTCGAGCCGAATTCGAACATGTTCGAACATTTTTTCGAGCCGAGCTCGAGCCGAAATTACTCCGTTCGATAGTTCGCGAATAGTTCGCGAGCCTTAATATTTAATTAATATAATATAATTATATAATAATATATATACATTTCGAGCTTTCGAACCATAATATTCGAATAGTTCACGAATAGGTTCGAATATTTCGAACCGAACTCGAACTCGAACTTCATTTCGAGCCGAACTCGAGCCAAAATATTTGAAATTATCGAACTTCGAATCGAGCTCGAACTCGAATATACTCTTATCGATCCGAATTCGAACCTTAAAATTTTATCATTATTCGACTCGATTCGGTTCGTTTGCACCCCTAGTGTAGGGGAACAATATATATATATATATATATATGTATGTATATATTCAAAAGTTTTTAGAACATAAATCAGTGGATAGCTTAAAGATTCTTTCAATATGCATGGATCATGGACTTTGAACTCGTGGACCCAATTTTAGGCTTACTTATAATTAAGTTATGTGCTGAATTTTGATCTTAATGATTTTTAATAATTATTTGGGTCCTCTCTTTCTTTAATTATAATATTTATTATTTTTATACTCCTAAATTTAAAATAATTTAATTAAATATCCTAAAATGGGGTATTACACGTCAAAAGGAAATCAAAGCAAACTCACAATTTAACACAATTAAAGAGATCTGACAGATATTTATTTGGCTCTAATATACATTGACAATGTACAAATATAAATTTATTTAAACATTGTTGATGTGATATATATCTTTTTCTTCTTTTTTTTTTATTTATAAACATGTAACACATAGATCTTACACTCACCAGTTGTATGTATGTGCGCTACAAACAAATATAGGTGAGAAATCAGCAGGTATCTCAATATTTATTGCAATGACTTGTCGTTAGGCTAAGTAAAAATAATAGCAATCAAAATTCATTGAATTTCCTAACAAATTGTGAGAAATTTCGTGAATATTCTGGAGGATTTTTTACGTCTACGACTAAAGATGGGGCGAGGATGGATTTATACCAAAAAGAAAAAAAAAAAAAGAAAAGAAGAAGAAGAATAAAGTGTTTAGTTTATTTTATTCTATGTTAAGATGGATGAATTTCCACTTCAAAAAATGGATGAATTTCAAATTCGTTAATTAACTTCTTATAGAGTGAAAAAGTGAATTTTACATGTGTTTTGTATCAATTTAGGTTATGTTTGGATCGATAGATTTGATCTGAAAAAATATTTGAAATATATATGGATTTGTAGCGACACACATTTTATGTGTATTTGAAATACATAAAATTAATATTGAATTTGCATAAGTACATACAAAGTATCTTTAAATTCATTTTGATTTGTCAATATAAGTAATATAAGTAAGACAATAGATTTGATATCTATCACATCATAACCATCCATCCAATGACAACTTAATTCTACATTTGGATTAGAGAGAGTATATGAACGAAAAACTTGGAAGTGAATCATGCTAAGATTGATTTAAAATACACCACAACTAAAACACATATAACTAGTTGAGGACTCTAAATCAATTTTCAAGTGGACTTTAAATCTTTAACTTCAAATTCATCTATCCGAATACAACTTTTCTGTATTGATTATTTTGATTTGAGAATGATTTAATGGAAGGATTCACATGATGTACAACTTGGATATATTCGAAATTCCCACAATTCTTAATAAAATTGCACAACTTGATCTAGTATGAATTTGAAATCCACTTTAATTTTTTTTTATCTAGACAGCGTTCATCAATCTAAGCATGATCTCATTCAATTTATAAGATGATTACTATTACTATTATTAATTATTATTGTTATTATTACTATTTTGGGTTGCACATTTTGTGTGGGTGATAAATTGCCACCACAAGTCCTCGTATAAAATAAATATCTAGGCAGCAACCCCAATCTGGTTTTTTCCTGTCCCCCTCCATATATATATTTTTTTACCAATACAGAGGTTCGTGTTTGTTTCTTTGCTATGACTCACACCTCTATTTTGATTTGTACGAAAAAGAAAATAAGTGGTTAGTTAAAGGTGAACTTCATGCGACTATACATGCATAAAAATTCTCAATTGTTCAACTCGTTTCCGACCACTAAAACTCATAGCGTGTTTTAATTATGCGAAAAATAAAAATAAAAATAAATAAAACCCGATATCGTATTTTAGTGGTTGAAAACGAGGTGGAAAAATATTATTGGGCAGCTGAAAAGTCTTCTATACATATATATTATATATTAAATATATATGAGAAAATTGTATCAAAAAGCTTATTTTATAGTGTTGAAAAAAAAGCTTATTTTATATAATAAGACCAAAATATGTGAAATCCTATGGAGTTTCAACATACATTATTGTTTAAATCTGCATTCAGCGTCTTCTTAAATTTAGGGGAAAACAATAATTATGTATATTTTCTTCTTTGCAATTTTGTTTTTATATGCGGCAGTTTTTAAGTGAATCATAATTAGATACAAACTTTTTCCTGCAGTAGACGTGTTAAGTGTCACATTAACACATATAAAAAAATAAAATTTCAAAAAATTGAAAATTATATGATTACCCTTAAATTAACCACAAAGTTTTTAACTAAATTTATTGACGAGAAGCTGAAAGAAATAGCAAGGCAAAACATACACACACATATATTTTTTTTAAAAAAAAACAACATACACTGTGTATGTGAAAAATTGAAAATGAAACACATGATAGTTTCAGTTAGTTGTAAAAGTTAAATAAGAATCATGATTATTCTGAAGCTATTTACAAAAAAAAACACACATTTTTAATAAGCAATTGCATGATTTATTTATTTTTCTTCGACTTTACTGGAATAAGAGATCAAACGAGGATTGCGGCATTCATGGGAATATATATATATATATATATATATATATATATATATTTCATCTAATGGATGAGTGCCACCTCATAGGTGGGCACTGGAGGTGGACAGTATAGCAAAACTCTATAATGGATGAGTGCCACCTCATAGGTGGGCACCGGAGGTGGGCAGTATAGCAAAACTCTGTAATGGATGAGTGCCACCTCATAGGTGGGCACCGGAGGTTTTATATATATATATATATATATATATATATATATATAGTTTTTTTTCAAGCGCTCACCTATCATGCCCACTACCATGCCCACCAATGATGTCGCACTATTCTATTGGATGTGATAAAGATGTGGTCCAATAGAATAGTGTCACATCATTGGTGGGCATGGTAGTAGGCATAATAGGTGGACACTTGAAAGAAACTCTCTATATATATATGTTATAAATATATTATTATTGTAGATGATTATCTTATTAAAGATATGTGATCAAGATAAATATGTAAAGATAATATTTGTACGAATTTGTATCTTGTAATCTTTCCATATAAATAGGGGTGATTGAGTTCAATGAAATTTGCACCTGAGTATTGACTCATATGATTCTCTCTTATCTTATGAATTCTCTCTATTTATCTCTCTTATTCTTTTATGATTTATAACACGTTATCAGCACGATGCTTTAACCAACTGAGAATGAAAATAATTCTCGTTTTATTGATGCTATTGGAATAGCACAATCGATTTTATGAGAGATGTTCATTGGTGCTCTATAAGTAGCACAATGAAATAATTGATATATTGGTGCCCATGAAATATCATGAATATGACACAACATGATTTTATATTGAGAATTTGAAAAAATTCATGATCGTGATATAATATATTGAGAATTTTGAGAGATTCATGATTACATGTTTGATATATCGAAAGATATTCATGAATTCATTATATAATATATTAAATATTGAGACATTCAAGATTAAGATCTGATATAAGATCAAATATATTGAGAATCTAAAGAGATTTCTGGTTATAATATAATATATTGAGAATCTGAATAGATTCATGATAAAGATGAGATATATGATTTCGTATATTGAGAAAGTGAAGAAATCATGATTGATATCTGATATGATATCAAATATGTATAAATATCATTGAAGAAATTGTTCTCATGTCATAATATATCAATATTGAAATATTGATAAAAAGATGCAAGATTTGATAACATTCATAAAGAATATTAATATAAAATCCAAGATTTGGAAATATTCTCGAAGAATATAATGTAATGCCCTTTTGGTTGTTGAAGATCATATGAATTGAGAAATTTAGTACAATTTCTCAAAGAATATCGATGTATGATCTAAAATTGTCAATATCCATAATAAAAGATTATTAAAGATATATATCAAAAGATATTGACTTGATATCGATTCAAATCGTATATTTGTTTTTAATGCTCTATAAGAAGCATGATATATTATTTGTCACTATTTTTATGAATAGCGACTTGATGTTCAATGATGAATTGCATAGGCTATTGATTGAAAATTATGAATATGCGGTACCAAGATCGCAACACTATCAATCAAAAAAGAAAAATAAATGTTAAACCCAATGAATTGGACCATAATCTATATTGGGCAACGATGATGATGGATTGATGGTAGCCTATGCATGAGGATGTCGATGAGTTGATTTATGACTTACTTCAAGTCATTTTATTTATTTATTGAACTAATTTATTTTTTGTAAATTAAGTTTTTATTTATGTTTAAACTAAATTTTGAAAACCTCTAGCATGTGTTTTGATTCACAAAAATTATTTTGATGATATAAAATAAGAACTACAAATTTTGTGAATCTATTAGTCAATATATTGCATGAGATATTGATTCTGCAATTTGGTGATAAATTTTTGATAAGTGTATTTTATACACATAATTTAGTTATGATTTTAATTGTTAAATGTTTGTTTCGAGCAGATTTATGTGATATTTTGTTATTTTTGTGTTTACAGTGATTTATTGAATTTATTTGAAAAAGAGAGGAAAATAAGAAATTGAAGAAGAAAATAGGGAATTAAAAGAATTAAAAGAAAAAAAAGGAAAAGAATTGAGAAAAAAGAAGAAGAAAAAGAACGATTAGAGAAGTAAGGAAAAGAAAAGTAAATGAGCTTTCAAATTGGGCCAAGGTTTAGCGCTAATTGTTAGCGGTTGAGGAAAGCTATCGCGCTGTGTCACAAGAGACTTGAGAATTGGAATTTCGAACTGAAGGCGCGCCCGCGCCGTTCCTAGCGCGCCCGCCCCGTTGCTGTTTGGAATGTTTTAATTATTTCGGGCAAGTATTTTATGGGCTTTTTGGATGAGCTTTTTCACACGATATAAAAGAGAATTTAATTCCATCAGAAGAGGGGGAGCCGCCACACATCACATGCATATCAGAGAAATATTTGATCGTGAAGATTTTTGAACGAGAATTTCTGAGTTTTACTTGAAGAACGAAGACGGAGTTCGATAGACCGGACACGGCATCGACGACGGATTTGTTTCTTATCCATTTATTTTATTCTGAATATGTTGAATTTTCTAAACATGATTTGTTTTATTCAGAGTTTTATTATGAACTAAATTTTTAGAGTCTAGAGGTCGGATGAAAACTGGTGTAGACACTTTCATGAATTTTTGATTTTATTGAATTGAATTTCTTCTAGATTAATTGTTTTTTCTAGAATTGATTGTCTTTTCAATTATCTGATCAATAATTGATTTGTTATATTTATTTGAAATCATTTCTCGGGAGAGAGGATTTTGAATAGGACCATTGGAAAATACACTGTTAATTATTTATACAGCTCGGGAGAGTGTATAATTTTAACAGAGCCTTTAAAAAGAACATTGTTTTGTGATAGATCACTGCGATAAATTCTTAATAGGGATATTGGAATTGAATTGTAGTTGATAAAAATTATTTGTTGCTCGGGAGAGGGAAATAATAAATTTAAGTGTTCTTGGCTATTAATTGATTGGAATTCATGAAACTAAATTAATTAGGATTGACTGTTGTTGAAATCAGGTGAAATCTATATCTCTAGACCATTTTTCTCTGATTGATATTATCTGAAAGTTGTGTGCATGCTTATAAAAAATATCTTGCTATTTTATTTTTCTGCAAAATTCTGAGATTTTGATTTTCTAGATAAAGTTTAGACTATTTTAATTACAAGTACTGAATATTTTCATTTTACTCCCTGTGGGATCGATATCTGATTTATTCACTATATTAAAACTTGACACTCGTACGCTTGCGAGGAATTTTCACAACAAGTTTTTGGCGCCGTTGCCGGCGAGTAAATTTTGATTATTTTTTAGTCTTGTTACCAATTAGTATAGATTTTAATTTAGAGTTTTTATTTTATTTTATTTTAAGTTACTAATTAATTTCTTCTAATTTTAATTGCAGTTTATGCGACGATCTCAAAGCGCCAATTTTGATTGATGCTTGGCGAATAAAAGAGAAAGGGAAGATCTAACAACGGTGAAAGTCGGGCTGAAGACTTTAAACCATGCGATACTTGGGAGGCAACCCAAGAATTTTATTTTATTTTCAGTTTATTTAATTTTTGTTATTTAATTGTTTAAGTATTTTTTATTTTATTTGCTTTTATTTTCAGTTTATTTTTAATTTTTTTTTGTTTTAAGTATTTTTCTTTTAAGTTTTTGAGCTTAATTTTTCTTAATTTTAAAAAAATTTTAGGGTCCAGAAATCTCAATTCGAGCAGACGGCGCGCCCGCCCCATTAATCTGAGCGCCCGCGCTACATTTGGGAAGAAAATAATATTGAAGTGCGAACTAGCGGGCGCGCCCGCGCCACTCCTCTTGAGCGCCCACGCTTCCTCTGCGCCACACTAATGCAAGAATAACGCACTACCTAGCGCTATCGCGCAGCTCAAAGACGCTACAATAAGCGCTATCGCGCTCACCAATCGCGCATCACCATCAGTGCAATACCTTGCGCAGAAGACAATCCATCAGCGCTTAACTTAGCGCTATCGCGCCTCCTCCATTTCCTCAATAGCGCAAAAATTCAAGCGCGATAGCGCCCCTCCGATTCTTTTCTGCGCTACCACCAAGCGCTATCGCGCTCCCAGCATCTCAACAGCGCATGCCACCATCACCTCTCCACCAGTCGTATCCTTGCGCAAATAAATCTCAGCGGCACAGCCTTGAGATCACATGCCCCTCCAGCTGCTACTCCTCCATGCAGCAACCCTACATGCGCTAACAACCTCAACAGCACTTTCCATAGTGCTATCGCCCTCTCCATTAGCGCTGGCATAAACGCTATCGCGCTCACAGGATCTCTCATCTGCGCTTGAACGAAGCGCAATCACGCTCTCTATTCCTCATCTTTTCTTCACCATGCTCGATCATGCTTAGCCATCTTCCATCAGAGCACAACCTGGATCAATTAGCTTCACGTTCCTCACCAACAACCTCTGCTTGTGCGAACATTCTAAAAAAAAAAAAAAAAAGCTGTCCACTTCAATGCCGCATCGAGTTCTAGATCCAAATCATCTATGCGCACTCCCTCTTTTTCCCTATACATTACGAGTTGTATTTTACTTGCTTTGGGCTTTACATTTATGTTTTAATCGTGTTCATGTTCTCTTTTCAAATTAAAATGGATGTGGCCATTGCTTATCACCTCCTCCCCAATGGTTGCGGTTGCGATTGCGGTTGCAAGTTATTTTACTGGAAATTTTAATCACATCGAGTACTGATGCTCGGTGTCGAAGGTATGAGTCTGTAGTAACCCAGGTTCCATTTTAAGATAATAATATGTTAAACATGATTAAGGGTTAGTAATTTCAGAGTGTTATTGGACTTCGGAAGAGAATTTGGGCTTTTGACTTTGGGCCGGATCGGAAGCTCCGAACCCAGATCGGAAGCTCCGATCCCAGCCACTTTGGAAGCTCAGCGGAAGCACAGAGATCGGAAGCTCCGATCCAGGAACGGACGTTTCGATCTCCAGCTGCCAGCAATGTTCGATGACTCAGCCACGAGTTTTGACAAGTGTTGAACGTAGAGCAGATCGGAAGCTCCGATCGCCCAATCGGAAGTTCCGATCCCGACGTGTCACACATGCACGCAATGAGCTGGATCGGAAGCTCCAATCCTGAAATCGGAAGTTCCGATCCTGGCCGGGAATTTTGCCTATAAATAGTGCTCGTTCGATTTCATTTTGAAATACGAATTCCCGAGTTTTTTTCTTCAATTGTATAGTGTGAGTTATACACTTGAGGGCCCTATCAGTTATAATAGAGGTTCTGGAATAACCAATTTGTGGTTATAGTCATTCGGGACTAGCGACTCCAAAGGGCTAACTACAGACGAAGGTATGGTCCGGGAATCTATTTAAGTTTTGGGAGTACTTATTAGCTTAGTTAAGGCTTGTAGAATTTATGTAGTGATACGGTGAACTTTTGAATATAGGCTTGGAACCTAGGATCTTACTCTACTTGAACTAGCCTAGAGGTACGTACACATTGACTGAGATTGCCAGCGAGTATACATGTTTATATATTGCATTTATTTGGCATTATTATATGGCATGATATATGATTTACCGCTTTCTATATTCATATGTCATGTGCATATACACGTTGAGCCTATACCTTGTTATACCTGATTATAGAGCCGCTCAGCTCTATACTCGATAGTCTGTCACTGAGAGTACCGCGACAGCGGGGGCATTTATGTCTGTCTACTCTGGTGTACTAGACGAGTGTGGTTGCACCCAGAGGTTGATCCGTGCGGTGGCAGCACTCATGTGGCGCCGGTTCTGAGCATGATTTCTCAGATGACCCTGTACCAGTCATCATGTTGCATGCATTATATACATATGTTTACTCATGTCTATGTACTGAGCATTAGCGCTCACGTCCTAGATGTTATCTTGGACACCCTATTTGGGGCAGGTCGCAGGATGAACGGAGCTGGTAGTTCAAGGCAGGACTAGGGAGGAGGAGCCTTGAGGATTTTATTATACAGCAGGATTCGATATAGCTGTATAATGTTTACTGTTTAAGTTTTCGATTTGGTTGTATCACTACAGTATTTAAGCCTGGATTTTAGTACTAAGATGATATGTAAATTATGGTTTTATTTCCGCATGTTTTACTCTGTTAAATTATTTTGTTGTATTAAGTTTAATGCATGCAATTAGTTGCCAGTTAGTAGGTGATACCATGCAGGGTCACTACATTTTTGGTATCAGAGCATGCTTAGATTTTGGGATTTAGTTTAGTCTTGAGTAATTCTTGCGCATTTGGGATTTTAATATGCAATTCTTTTCAGGATATAGTTGACGAGAGTCACGGTAGTGTTGGCCAGGGAGGTGGTCATCATCATCGTCATCACCGTCATCATGATGATCAACATCGTCTTCATGAGGGTAGACGTCGCTACTCTATCAATAAGTTTATGCAAGTAGGATCGAAACCCTTGGTGGGAGGCGAGAATCCTGAACATGCGAGGAGTTGGATGTCTAAACTCGAGAGTACTTTTCGTGCTTTCGATTGTACTGAGGATCAGAAACTGAAAGTTCTAGAATTCGTTCTAGAGGATCGAGCACGTTTTTGGTGGGATGCCAAAGCTGCTCAGGCACGTACTGAGAGAGGACAGGTGACTTGGGGGGATTTCTGTCGGGAGTTCCAGAAATTGTATTTTCCTCCAGCTGTTCGCCAAGCACGATCGATGGAGTTGCTTACTCTGAGGCAAGGATCAATGACTATTGATCAATATCAGCAACGATTTCTTGATCTGCTACCTTTCAGTCCTCATATCAATGAGAGTGATGCATCAAAATATGATATCTTTCTACAAGGTTTGAACCAAGATATCTACTCTCAGGTTGTCGTCTGTGATGACCCGGTATCGTTTGAGACTTTGGTGAACCGTTGCCATCTTGTGGAGACCAGCAACAGGCGAGCACAGTTGATAATGCCAGCACAGCCTAGTGGATCGTATGTTCCGTTTCGGAAAGAAGAAGAAGAAGGAGAAGTTTTGTAGTCATTGTGGAGGGAAGCATCCTGCAGCTTCATGTCGGAGAGCTACTGGTGCTTGTTATATTTGCGGTCAGCAGGGACATCTGCGGAGAGATTGTCCTCAGTGCATGGGTTCTGCTAGTGGATCGGGATCACAGGTTGGATCTCAGGCTTCTATTGTTCCACGTCAGCAGCCAGCACCACAGAGTTCTTCTGGTTATCGTCCCCAGACTCAAGGGCAGGTGTTTGCTCTGTCTCAGGAGCAGGCTACAGAGGGAAGCGATCGCATGTTGGCAGGTACCTTTCTGTTATGTGGTATTCCTGCACTTGTATTAATTGATACTGGAGCATCGCATTCCTTTATTTCTAGTCGCTTTGTTAAGAGACATAGATTACCGTATGTATCATTAGATATGGATTTAGTTGTATCTACTCCGTTGGAGCAAGAGATAATAACTAAGCGTCTAGTGATGGGTTGCCTTCTGGAGTTTGAGGGTAATGTGTTAATAGCTAATTTGATGATATTAGCGATGGCAGATTTTGGCTGTATCTTGGGAATAGATATGCTGACTTTGTATCACGCTACTGTGGATTGTTATCAGCGTCTGGTACAGTTTCATCCGGTTGAGGGTGATAGCTGGTATTTTTATGGTGAGGGTGCGCGACCTCCGATGCCACTTGTTTCGGCTCTGAAGGCATGTCATGTCTTGGAGTCAGGTGGGGAGGGCTACCTCATCTATGCAGTTGATATGTCCACGAGTAGTACGGGTATTGATCAGTTACCGGTTGTCAGCGAGTTTCCTGATGTATTCCCTGATGAGATTCCTGGTTTTCCTCTGGTGCGAGAGGTTGAATTTGGTATTGACTTAGTACCAGGAACTACGCCTATATCCCGAGCACCTTATCGTCTGGCACCGTCAGAGATGAGGGAATTGAAACAGCAGTTACAGGATCTGCTTGATAAGGGATATATTTGTTCGAGTGTTTCTCCGTGGGGAGCACCTGTTTTGTTTGTCAAGAAAAAAGATGGATCAATGCGATTATGTATTGATTACAGGCAGTTGAATTGTGTCACCATCAAGAATAAGTATCCTTTGCCGCGAATTGATGATCTGTTCGATCAACTACAGCGTACTTCTGTTTATTCTAAGATAGATCTGAGATCTGGATACCATCAAATGCGGGTACGAGACTCAGATATATCTACGACTGCTTTTAGGACCAGATACTGGCGTTATGAATTTCTGGTGATGCCATTCGGATTGACGAATGCACCGGCAGTCTTTATGAATCTGATGAATCAGATATTTCGAGAGTATCTGGATAGATTTGTCATCGTCTTCATTGATGATATTCTTGTCTATTCTCATGACAAAGATGAGCATGCACAGCATCTAAGGATTGTTTTACAGACGTTACGAGATAAGCAGCTGTATGCGAAATTAAGCAAGTGTGAATTTTGGCTTGATCGGGTAGTGTTTCTCGGTCATGTGATTTCTAATGAAGGGATATCTGTTGATCCTAGTAAGATAGAGGCAGTGCTGAACTGGTCTCGTCCGATGACGGTTGCTGAGATTCGTAGTTTCTTGGGTCTAGCTGGATATTACCGTCGGTTCATCGAGAATTTTTCACAGTTAGCCAGGCCTTTGACTCAGCTTACTCGGAAAGATGTTTCCTTCATATGGTCCTCGGATTGTGAGGAGTCATTTCACGAGCTACGTAGACGTCTTACTACTGCACCTGTGCTAGCTCTACCTTCTGGATTAGGAGGTTATGTTGTGTATACTGATGCCTCTGGTCAGGGGTTAGGATGTGTTCTGACACAGCATGGACATGTTATTGCCTATGCTTCTCGACAGTTGAAGACGCATGAGACTAACTATCCAGTGCATGATCTCGAGTTGGCCGCCATTGTATTTGCGCTCAAGATCTGGAGGCATTATCTTTATGGCAAGAAATTTGAAATATTCATGGATCACAAGAGTTTGAAGTATTTATTCACTCAGGCGGAGTTGAATATGCGACAGAGACGCTGGATGGATCTTCTGAAGGATTATGATTGTGAAATCAAATATCATCCAGGTTCTGTTAATCTTACTGTTGATGCCTTGAGTCGGCAGGTGAGACTTTCTGCACTTCAGACTAATGAAATATCTCATATGATTCAAGAGTGTTGTTCATTGAGTTTTACGCTCAAGCATAAGAAAGGAAGAAATGGAATTCGGTTGTATACTATTTTGTCTGAGCCAGCATTGTATTCTCGAATTAGAGATGTTCAGATATCTGATGTTAAGACTCAGCGATTGGCACGTTTAGCCAATGGAGTTAATACATCTGGATTCCATTTTCAGGCAGATGGTTTATTATGCTTATCTAATCGAGTGGTTGTACCTAATGTTGCGGGGCTCAGGAATGATATTCTATCTCAAGCTCACAATAGTCGATTATCAGTTCATCCTGGAAGCATGAAAATGTATAAGGACTTGCGAACTAGATTCTGGTGGAAAGGAATGAAGAGGAGTGTGTATCAATTTGTTTCGAGATGTTTGGTTTGTCAACAGGTCAAGGCTGAACATCGACGACCAGGTGGATTACTGCAGAATCTTGAGATTCCCGAATGGAAGTGGGAGCACGTGACTATGGACTTTGTTACCCACTT
This sequence comes from Henckelia pumila, assembly GCF_033568475.1. Taxonomy (NCBI): domain Eukaryota; kingdom Viridiplantae; phylum Streptophyta; class Magnoliopsida; order Lamiales; family Gesneriaceae; genus Henckelia; species Henckelia pumila. Next base: position 194,514,950 of record NC_133122.1, on the reverse strand, counting down.
GCCTATGACGTTACGTCAGTATGATGCTATCTGGGCTGTCGTTGACTGTTTGACGAAATCAGCACACTTTATTCCTTATAACCGGGAATATTCTTATGATCGCATGACACGTTTATACATCCAGGAGATAGTGCGATTACATGGGATTCCAGTGAGCATAGTCAGTGATAGAGACCCGCGATTTACCTCACGTTTTTGGGGTAGTTTACAGGAGGCATTGGGTACCACTCTAAGTTTGAGCACTGCATATCATCCGGAGACTGACAGGCAGTCAGAACGGACGATTCTTACATTGGAGGATATGCTACGTTCTTCTGTCATGGATTTTGGCTTATCTTGGCAGGATCAATTACCTTTGATTGAATTTGCCTACAATAACAGTTATCATCGTAGTATTGATATGACACCTTTTGAGGCATTGTACGGTCGACGGTGTCGTACTCCGTTATTCTGGGATGAAATTGGGGAATGACAAGTCGAGGGTCCTGAATTGGTGCAGCAGATTGTAGACAAGGTAGATTTGATCAAGCATTGGATCAAAGTTGCTCAAGATAGACAAGCCAGTTATGCTAATATTCGTCGCAGGCCACTTCAGTTTGAGCCTGGTGAATATGTGTTTCTACGCGTATCACCTTTCAGGAAGGTGATGAGATTCGGCGTGAAAGGCAAGTTGTCTCTTCATTTCATTGGACCTTTTCAGATATTGGAAAAGATTGGAGATGTTGCTTATCGTTTGGCTTTACCGCCAAATCTTTCCAGTATACATAATGTTTTTCATGTGTCGTTACTTCGACAGTATATAGCTGATGAATCTCATGTGATTCAGTCTACTGATATTCAGCTAGAGCCAGATCTGTCTTTTGTTGAATGACCAATCCGTATCCTAGACAGGAAGGAGAAAGTTCTTTGGAACAAGACTATACCACTTGTGATGGTACAGTGGCAGCGCCGAGGCGTTGAAGAAGCAACTTGGGAAACTGAGAGTCGTATGCAAGCGGAATATCCTGAGTTGTTTGCTTTGTATTTTTGATTACCATGTAGTTGTAATTACAGTTGTTGTAATAAAACATGGTTTGAATGTTTCATAATGTTATCTTGATTTATCTTTAGATATTATTTCGCGGACGAAATATCTAAAGGTGGGGAGAATGTAGTAATCCAGGTTCTATTTTAAGATAATAATATGTTAAACATGATTAAGGGTTAGTAATTTCGGAGTGTTATTGGACTTCGGAAGAGAATTTGGGCTTTTGACTTTGGGCCGGATCGGAAGCTCCGAACCCAGATCGGAAGCTTCGATCCCAGCCACTTCGGAAGCTCAGCGGAAGCACAGAGATCGGAAGCTCCGATCCAGGAACGGACGTTCCGATCTCCAGCTACCAGCAATGTTCGATGACTCAGCCACGAGTTTTGACAAGTGTTGAACGTAGAGCAGATCGGAAGCTCCGATCGCCCGATCGGAAGTTCCGATCCCGACGTGTCACACATGCACGCAATGAGCTGGATCGAAAGCTCCGATCCTGAAATCGGAAGTTCCGATCCTGGCCGGGAATTTTGCCTATAAATAGTGCTCGTTCGATTTCATTTTGAAATACGAATTCCCGAGTTTCTTTCTTCAGTTATATAGTGTGAGTTATACACTTGAGGGCCCTATCGGTTATAATAGAGGTTCTGGAATAACCAAGTTGTGGTTATAGTCATCCGGGACTAGCGACTCCAAAGGGCTAACTACGGACGAAGGTATGGTCCGGGAATCTATTTAAGTTTTGGGAGTACTTATTAGCTTAGTTAAGGCTTGTAGAATTTATGTAGTGATACGGTGAACTTTTGAATATAGGCTTGGAACCTAGGATCTTACTATACTTGAACTAGCCTAGAGGTACGTACACATTGACTGAGATTTCCAGCGAGTATACATGTTTATATATTGCATTTATTTGGCATTATTATATGGCATGATATATGATTTACCGCTTTCTATATTCATATGTCATGTGCATATACACGTTGAGCCTATACCTTGTTATACCTGATTATAGAGCCGCTCAGCTCTATACTCGATAGTCTGTCACTGAGAGTACCGCGACGGCGGGGGCATTTATGTCTGTCTACTCTGGTGTACTAGACTAGTGTGGTTGCACCCAGAGGTTGATCCGTGCGATGGTAGCACTCATGTGGCGCCGGTTCTGAGCATGATTTCTCAGATGACCTTGTACCAGTCATCATGTTGCATGCATTATATACATATGTTTACTCATGTCTATGTACTGGGTGTTAGCGCTCACGTCCTAGATGTTATCTTGGACACCCTATTCCATGGGGCAGGTCGCAGGATGGACGGAGCTGGTAGTTCAAGGCAGGACTAGGGAGCAGGAGCCTTGAGAATTTTATTATACAGCAGGATTCGATATAGCTGTATAATGTTTACTGTTTAAGTTTTCGATTTGGTTGTATCACTACAGTATTTAAGCCTGGATTTTAGTACTAAGCTGATATGTAAATTATGGTTTTATTTCCGCATGTTTTACTCTGTTAAGTTATTTTGCTGTATTAAGTTTAATGCATGCAATTAGTTGCCAGTTAGTAGGTGATACCATGCAGGGTCACTACAGAGTCCCTTGTTATTTTTATTGTTTTTAATCATTAGGGACAATGATTATATTAAGTTTGGGGGGGGGGGGGGGTGAATCAGTGTTGGAATTAGTTGTTTGGTTGATAGTTGAGTAGTTGAGCTTTATTGTGCTTCATAGATAAAATTTTTGTTTTAGTTGTTGAGTTTTGTTGTTAGTTGAGTTGAAAAGAAGTCAAGAAATAAATGGATGCATGGCTGATAGAAAAAAATTTTGTGCTATAACTGAAATCCATGATTGTCTGCCTATCTGATAAATATTTTTGAAAAAAATGGAACCAAGTGAATGAATAATTTCCTATATATTCTGTGATTAATACTTGAATCTGATTTTTGAGACATACAGACATAGATATGATTGAGGCATTGTTTGAATTTTTGGGCTTAATTTTCATTGAATTAATTTATCTCTAGTTGCCCATTTGAGCCTACACGTATATATTGGTACATTGAGGTACGAAAATCTGATTTTGTTGTGAAAATCATCATTTACTGTTGATGATTAATCTTTTCTGCACTGATTGGAATTTGTATGAATTAATTGTGGATTGATACTTGTCTAGAACTAGTTCGAACACTCTTCGAGGTGAAATACGGGCAAAACTGTGATTAGGAATGATTTAGGCGATTTTTTTGAATTCGTTTGAGCTTTTCAAGCTATCCTGTAATGCATGTATCCCTAGTATCTTGTTTGAGCTTTATTGAAAATCGAATGGCATGCGTGTAAACGTGTGATTAAACCCCCATTCGTCATTATTTCAAGATCCTACATTGACTACCTGAATAGCCTAAACACTATTTCCTACCTTTAAGGGAGAAATTTGAATGCTAAAATATTATATACTCCTAGTTAATATTTGTGAAAAAAGGAATGGTGTGGTGGATGAATTGAAAATGATGAAAAGAGGTAGTAGAAAAAAAAAGTTAAAAAATGTGGTTGAAAAAGTTGTGAAAGAAAGAAAAAATTTGTGAAAGAAGAAGTGAAAATTTGAAAAATCAATCAAGTGAAAAAGAGCGTGAAATTGTGAATGAAAAGGAGTCGTAATTAGATCATAAATATGATTTACTCCTTATTTTGAATTCTTATCCTTCATTTGTAGCCATGAGCTAGACCTTACACTATAAGCTAATTAAGTCATATTGACCGAGTCTCAGTTGCCCAATATACTAGTGGAGAAGAGTTGCGATAATTTAGCCTATAGACTGTTGATTGATACTTTTAATGATTATGAATTTTGATCAAAACACGCACACACGCTTATTCTTTGCATTTACCTATTTGTGAGTGTTTTTGATTTATATTCCTATACTTTGATCCTATGCTACCTTGAAAAGTCCTCATGATCTATGAATGTTTGAATTGAACTTGGATAAGGGTGTTTTGAAATGTGAGTTGCGGAGATTGTGAGTTTATGCGGTTATTTTGTTATTGGCTGAAATTTTCAAGTGTTAGTTGTGTGTGATATGATTGGATTTGAAAATTCTTTAAAATCATTGCTGATGTCATTGCTCCATATTATTTTTTGACTATTTTTGTTGGTTTTAGAGATTGAGTTTTTAGAATTTATTGTTTTGAATAGTTTTGCTCGGGACTAGCAAAAGTCTAAGTTTGGGGGTATTTGATAAGTATATTTTATACACATAATTTAGTTATGATTTTAATTGTTAAATGTTTGTTTCGAGCAGATTTATGTGGTATTTTGTTGTTTTGTGTTTACAGTGATTTATTGAATTTATTTAGAAAAGAGAGGAAAATAAGAAATTGAAGAAGAAAATAGGGAATTAAAAGAATTAAAAGAAAAAAAAGGAAAAGAATTGAGAAAAAAGAAGAAGAAAAAGAACGATTAGAGAAGTAAGGAAAAGAAAAGTAAATGAGCTTTCAAATTGGGCCAAGGTTTAGCGCTAATTGTTAGCGGTTGAGGAAAGCTATCGCGCTGTGTCACAAGAGACTTGAGAATTGGAATTTCGAACTGAAGGCGCGCCCGCGCCGTTCCTAGCGCGCCCGCCCCGTTGCTGTTTGGAATGTTTTAATTATTTCGGGCAAGTATTTTATGGACTTTTTGGATGAGCTTTTTCACACGATATAAAAGGGAATTTCATTCCATCAGAAGAGGGGGAGCCGCCACACATCACGTGCATATCAGAGAAATATTTGATCGTGAATATTTCTGAACGAGAATTTCTGAGTTTTACTTGAAGAACGAAGACGGAGTTCGATAGACCGGACACGGCATCGACGACGGATTTGTTTCTTATTCATTTATTTTATTCTGAATATGTTGAATTTTCTAAACATGATTTGTTTTATTCAGAGTTTTATTATGAACTAAATTTTTAGAGTCTAGAGGTCGGATGAAACCTGGTGTAGACACTTTCATGAATTTTTGATTTTATTGAATTGAATTTCTTCTAGATTAATTGTTTTTTCTAGAATTGATTGTCTTTTCAATTATCTGATCAATAATTGATTTGTTATATTTATTTGAAATCATTGCTCGGGAGAGAGGATTTTGAATAGGACCATTAAAAAATATACTGTTAATTATTTATACAGAGAGTGTATAATTTTAACAGAGCCTTTAAAAAGAACATTGTTTTGTGATAGATCACTGCGATAAATTCTTAATAGGGATATTGGAATTGAATTGTAGTTGATAAAAATTATTTGTTGCTCGGGAGAGGGAAATAATAAACTTAAGTGTTTTTGGCTATTAATTGATTGGAATTCATGAAACTAAATTAATTAGGATTGACTGTTGTTGAAATCGGGTGAAATCTATACCTCTAGACCATTTTTCTCTGATTGATATTATCTGAAAGTTTTGTGCGTGCTTATCAAAAATATCTTGCTATTTTATTTTTCTGCAAAATTCTGAAATTTTGATTTTCTAGATAA